>NC_141619.1:54158173-54338173 GCF_047967505.1 Dipteris shenzhenensis | reverse complement strand
ACTCCCTTGTTCTCAGTTTCCTATTTTCAGTTTTCCTTCATGACTATTCCACCGTTCTCCATCTCTTACGTCCTGTTCTTTGCCTTCGATTGGTCTTCCCCATTGTTACGCACCTCACCTCCTACCGACTTTCCTGTGTTACGGAAGGACGGAAGGGGGGAGGGGTGACGGAAGGACGGAAGGGGGTGATGGAAAAAAGGAGGTGACGGAAGGACGGAAGGGGGTGATGGAAAAAAGGAGGTGACGTACACAGGAAAGTCGGTAGGAGGTGAGGTGCGTAACAATGGGGAAGACCAATCGAAGGCAAAGAACAAGACGTAAGAGATGGAGAACGGTGGAATAGTCATGAAGGAAAACTGAAAATAGGAAACTGAGAACAAGGGAGTTTGGAGCAAGAAGGCTCGGAAGCTATATTGCAAAAGGCTGAAGATACAAGAGGCTCTCGAAGGCAGACTCTGCCTACAAATGAGCCAAGGGTGCCCTTATATAGGAAAAGGCAAGGTGGGAGGATGAGCTGTAATCCACTCTGAGCTGTCATGAGTGGAGGGTGAGTTGTAATCCACCCTGAGCTGTCATCCATTTGTTTGTACAATGAAAAGATATGAAAAGACATAAAGGTGAAGGTCTTACTCAAATATGAGCAGTGTCTAGTCACTTTATGAATTTTATTTAATTTTGTACAAGTGTCATGGTGAAGGTCTTATCCAATTAAGGACAGTGTCTAATCACCATGACCGAGACATAGGACTTCTGGTTGTTCAGTATCAAGTGGAAGTAGTAATCCGCCATTGTGGGTGTCCCAATAAGGTGCTCCTTCACGGGAGAGCATGTCTGGGAGCACATTTGAGGAGCCTTTTTTCCATTCTACTTTAAAATCATACATGGTAAAGAATTCCTGCCAGCGAGCTAAGCGTCCTCTGCCGATCTGTTTATCAATTCGCCGGGTACAGAACGTCTTGAAGTTTTGGTTGTCGGTGCGGATGAGGAATTCTTTATTTAAGATAAAGAGTTCTAGCTTTTGAATTGCTCTTTTGACTGCTAGAATCTCTTTCTCAATTAAATGGTAATTGAGCTCAGCACCTTGGAAAGTTCCTGACCGGTAGGCACATACAACTTCTTCAGTGGGTGTCTTTTCAAGTAAGACTGCTCCCCAAAAATGGTCAGAAGCATCTGTTTCAATTATCAGCTGTGCTGAGGCGGATGGAATAGTGAGAGATGGTAACTGTTGAACCTTTTCTTTGATGTGTTGCACCGCTTTTGTTTGGGGTGGGCCCCATGTCGGACCATCTTTTCTGAGACAGAGTTGGAGGAGATGCCGATCTTTGGCTAACTGTTTATAAAAAGGGGATATATTCTTGATTGCACAATTGTCGGTCGGCTTGGGTAAACCCATATGGGCTTTCTTTGAACGGTTTGGAGTTTTCCCGAAGAGGGAGGTCGACTTGATGTTGGAACACTTTTTTGAAAGCCGTAGGTGAGTCACTACTGCAATCACGAATGAACTTTTGTTGCATATCCTGCAGTGCTGACATCATATGAAGAGTATGAACAGTTCGGCGGAGCTGCTTACTGTTTTCTACCTGGAGGAGGCCGTTGATATAGTCATCGAGCTCAGCTCCTTGAAGGGGTTGTTGAGCATCTTGAGGGCTGAATGACTCGGCAAGATTTGGAGAGGCATCTAGAGTAGAATCGTATTCGGGTGGAGCTTTGACATATTGGAGGTCAACTGGGGAAGAACACTGTCTAACAATCTCTAGGTCCTCTTCAAATGGCTTGAGGACACGTTTGAGAGATTCCCTTGCAGGGATATGTACCAAGACATTATTTATGGTAAGGACCATCTCTTTGGTAGAAAATCCGAATGGGAGATGTTGGTTGAGAAAAGCATTACCAATAACTAGGTCTACCCCTTGGGATTCCAACTGATAGAAACTGATAGTGGTGGAATGTCCAGCCAGAGTGATAGGGATTTCTGATGCATACCTCTTGCATGCAATAAGCCCGCCACCCATTGTCGAACCACGCATCTGATCATGGGTCTCAAGTTGTTGCCAAGAAGAAACAGGAAGGGCCCGGTATTTGCAGATGTTGAATCCAGACCCTGTGTCGACTAAAGCAACCAAATTATAAGGCGGTACCCCTGGGGGCTTGAGCTGAACTTTTACCAGCCAATTTTTCATAGGATTTCGGACTGCTGGTGCTGGCGTCGAAAAGAAATCTTGAAGAGATAGCACATTTGGAACTGGTTCAGTATAGAGCTTGCACTGAGTCAAATGTTCACCAACCTTACGATCCAATGAGTCGATGGAATTTTGAAGCTTGGCACAATTGTCAGTGATCGTCTTTAGGTGGATTTGAAGTCCATCAATGCTGATGCCAAGGCTCTCAAATTGGCTCCAAATTGGTCAAAACAGGGGGCTCGTTGAGGGGATTGGATCAGAGGAGCAGGGGCAGAGAGAGTAGTGACTGGAGATTTCCAGAAAGGGGGGGGAAGGAAGTTAGGGGAGGAGTCATGTACACTGTGGAGAGGCCGGAAAACCGACGGTCCGGAATAGAGATCTGCTGAAGGCAATCTTCTACTTGAAGAAGGAGTAAAGGAAGAATCAGAAAGATCTTCGGACGTATGTAAATCAAAAGATGAAAATTTTCGATGGGAAAACCCAGGATGTCGGCCGCAACCTCGACTGTGACCACGGGAATTGCTACGACCGAAAACTGGAGCAAAAACCTCTGGGAGAGGAGGTTCTTCTGGGGGCTCTCTATCAGAACTTCCTGAGGAAATCTCAATATCAACACGGAAAGGTTGTCTTCGGTGAGGAAGATTCATGAGGCTATATACATTGGGGTCGTCATCTTCGGATGTTGGAGAAGCATGTATCTGGCAATGAAGACATCTGGAGTATCTGATTCAGAACATTCTAGAATAGACTCATCAGACTCACCTTGGGAAATAACTTCCCATTGTTCGGGGTGTGCTACCATTGCAAAGAAACCTTTCAGTTGTTTTTGTTGTGAATTGCGGGGCTTCTCATGACAGTCACGAGCAAAATGGCCTTTCTTGCCACAGATGAAACATCCTGTGGATTTGTTTTGTTGGAAAGAGTTGCGGCGAAGAAAACGTTGAGGCCTTCTAGAGTAGCGACGACGCCATCGGAGCCTTCGACTTTTTGGAAAGTTCGAGGTTCCACATGAACATTTAGAAGGGCGAGATTTTGATGAATGGGATCGTCGAGGAGTACGACCATACTTAGAACTTGGAGGGCAAAAATTTTGGTGCCCCACAAACTGTTCACATATGGCCGGTGAAACAATACCAACCTTTTTAAGCTTGCACCGGAGAGTGTATTCTGTACATTGTCGACGGATATATACGTGGATTTCAGTCGGTTGATTGTCAAGGTTGACAATCTTCGTCTGCGCTTCGATGACCGCCATGATTGCTTCTCCAAGTCGGTGCGGTAAGCTGTACAGATAATGACGCTTTGCTGCAGTGTCAGAAAAAATGCCAGCTCTATAAACCAGCTGTTGCACATGTGCATTGTAGGCTTCCAACTGAAAAAGATCACATAGCTTGAGAGCAGAAAATTCATTTGCTGCCTGGGCGCGATCATCCGTGAAAGTAGGAAGAAACTGATTGGAGATCACAGCTATAAGGGAATCCGGGGCATTAGGTTGATTGTTGGCATCAGCACTTGCAAAGATTTGCTCTTTGGATTCATCTGATAAGAACTCCCACCAATTAGCAAGAACACCGGTGAAACCTTTGGTAGTTTCGACTGCTGCATCTCTTGGATTCCATCTGTAGATCGTGACTAATGACATCATGTGTCCGTAGAATATTTTGAGAATATCCTTCATTGCTTGTGGTGAGGCCGCATCAATATTTAAAATATATCCAGGGAAGGATTTGTGCTGAAGCCGCTTCTGCATATCAGTTTGCTCATCAAGGTCACCATCCATGAAGTGAGTTTGGAATTCACCTCTCATGAATTCAGATCCAGGCCCGCCAAAAAATGCTGTGCGCTTGCCTCGCCATTGCTCCCGAGGAGGCTGTTGTGAGGTGGATGCTTGGGGTGGATCTTCTTCCATAGGCTCTGGTTTGATTCTAGAGTTCATATAGAGAATGGGACCAAAGGAATTAACGGAGGAAGCTCGAGGAGAAACTGGCGGAGATGGAAATGGAGACTCCGGGGGTGGTGGTGGAGAAGGAGGCGGTGAAGTGGGCAACGGCGGAGATATTTCCATATGAGGGGGCAGAGGTTGGAATTGGTGGAGATCATCTCTATCCTCTTGTAGCATATCTCGTTCATCAATACAGAATGCTCGATAGAAGGGGTGTGTGTTGTCAGCCCACCAATCTGTTGTTTCGAGAGGAGAATCAACTACTGCATAAGGAGAGTCAACCATCTCGATAGAATCAGAAAACTGGGGCCAAAACATAAGACTAGGAGCTTTGGAAGGATAGCAGGGCTCTGTGAGGGGACTAGCCGAAGAGGGGGGTAATGATGGAGGAAATGACTTATATACCGACCGGGTTGAAGAGGATGCATGGCCCTTCCGAAGTTGCTGCAGCTCATCTAGCACTGTGTGGATATTACGATCTAGTTTGCCCATAGCAAGTTGTAAATCGTACAGGGCAGAGTGGCAAGCATCCAAACATACCTGAGTAGCAAGGTTGTGCGAATTGCACCAATTTAACTGCTGCTGCTCGACAGGCATGCTATGGTCATCTTTGTCTGTTAGGGCATAAGGGGCATGAACAGACTTCAGTGAACCATCTTCAGTTGTTACCTGAAATCCCTTAGACTGTGGCCACTTGACTGGTCGGAGCATCATCATTGGATATATGCGATCCGCTGATGCGGTGATATTATCAAAATTGGAATGCGACTGTATAGGTGGATTTACGGCAGTAGAGCGGCGATACTGTAGACTGGCATCAGCAGGAAATCGGGATGCAGCTGTAGAAGTTACCCAATCTCTGATGGATTCAACTTTGTCAGGGGAGAGATCAGGAGCAGCATCGGAGGCACTAGTTCGGCTGTCATCTGGGACTCCGGCAATAGAAACATGAGAGGTTGATGGGAAAGATAAACGCATAATGCGCTTACCCTTTTCACTTGAGGTGCTAAGGCGAACAACCGATTTTGTTGGAGCATCCTCCACCTGAAACATAGGCATTTTGGAAAAAGAGGAGGCTTCATTCGAGACTTGCTGATAATCCATTTCCCACTCTTCTGGCATAGGCAGAGCATCGAAATGGAACCTGGTCACTTCTGCATTAGTCTTGCCGTAAATGATACATTCATCATTAGCACTAACATGGCGAGGGACGGGATTAATGGTAGACACTAGATAATTTATAGAACGGACATGGATAGCACAGTGCTCTGATTTTGGCTTCATGGCTAAACCTTTGATCTGGACATACAAACGTAGAGCAGTGGACAAGTGGGGGTCCGTGAGAGACATTTTGAAATTAGGATAGACTACTGTATAAACAGGCTCTCGATTGAGACTACCATGGATGAGTCCTATGCAGGCATCTTTAATATTATAGTGACGAGTATCTACCAAACTGACCATGCAAGTAGCATTTACACCCATGCGAAAAAGCGGTTCTATAGCTAGGATAAAGCATCCATAATGTATATACTTATATCTAGAAGACTGAAAAGAATCAATCTCTTGGGGAGTAAAGAGAGGGAGATAAACACCAGTGGAACCCTCATCAGCCACATTGATCACTACTTCGGATACCTTCACATGTTTGAGGGCCTTGAAATGGAACGCAGAGAACTTGTAAATATCATCAGCACTGATCATTGGCATATTCCAGGCCGCCTTGTTGTCCATAAGTTCGGTAGATGAGGAAGCAGAGGAAAAAGGGCGGGGAGCAGAAAAACGGGAAGAGAGTGATCGAATCACCATGGCCATTTTGGAGTGGAGAACTTTGTGATAAGGAATCCTCAAGTGGGGTGTTCTCCACTCCAAAATGGCCATGGTGATTCGATCACTCTCTTCCCATTTTTCTGCTCCCCGCCATGGTGATTCGATCACTCCCTGAACCCTGAACCCTGAACCCTGAAACCTGAACCCTCAACCCTCAACCCTGAACCCTCAACCCTCAACCCTGAACCCTGAACCCTGAACCCTGAACCCTGAACCCTGAACCCTGAACCCGGAACCCTGAACCCGGAACCCTGAACCCTGAACCCTGAACCCTAAACCCTAAACCGGTTTGGAGGCAACCCTAAACCCTAAACCCTAAACCCTAAAACCCTAAAACCCTAGACCCTAAACCCTAAACCCTAAACCCTAAACCCTAAACCCTAAACCCTAACCCCTAGACCCTAAACCCTAACCCCTAGACCCCAAACCCTAAACCCTAAACCCTAAACCCTAAACCCTAAACCCTAAACCCTTAACCCTAAACCCTAAACCCTTAACCCTTAACCCTAAACCCTAAACCCTACACCCTAAACCCTAAACCCTAAACCCTAAACCCTAAACCCTAAACCCTAGACCCTAGACCCTAAACCCTAGACCCTAGACCCTAAACCCTAGACCCTAAACCCTAGACCCTAAACCCCTAAACCCTAGACCCTAAACCCTAAACCCTAAACCCTAAACCCTAAAACCCTAAACCCTAAACCCTAAAACCCTAAACCCTAAACCCTAAACCCTAAAACCCTAAAACCCTTAAACCCTAAAACCCTTAAATCCTAAAACCCTAAACCCTAAACCCTAAACCCTAAACCCTAAACCCTAGACCCTAAACCCTAGACCCGAAAACCCTAAAAGCCTAAACCCTAAACCCTAAACCCTAAACCCTAAACCCTAGACCCTAAACCCTAGACCCTAGACCCTAGACCCTAGACCCTAGACCCTAGACCCTAGACCCTAAACCCTAGACCCTAGACCCTAGACCCTAGACCCTAGACCCTAGACCCTAGACCCTAATTCCTAGACCCTAGACCCTAAACCCTAAACCCTAGACCCTAGACCCTAAACCCTAAACCCTAGACCCTAAACCCTAAACCCTAAACCCTAAACCCTAAACCGGTTTGCAGGCATTAGTGCAAAAGAAAGATTGCACATACCGTGTGTGTGTTGAGGACTCAATAGACTCACGATTAAAAATGGATTTCATGTGTTGAGATATCGAGCTCCACTCGCAATATGCCAGGGTGACCGTTGTGCATTTATGTCACCGACTTGTTAGCTGGAGATGCGGTTGGTA
This sequence comes from Dipteris shenzhenensis, assembly GCF_047967505.1. Lineage (NCBI taxonomy): Eukaryota > Viridiplantae > Streptophyta > Polypodiopsida > Gleicheniales > Dipteridaceae > Dipteris > Dipteris shenzhenensis. The sequence continues at coordinate 54,330,930 of NC_141619.1, read as the reverse complement.
CACCGCCCACGAATAATAGCTGGATGACAGCTATCCTTATCTACTCTAGCTTGTGGCTCAGTTAGTATGCCACCTTAGTTAGTTGAGTTTGGTTTGAGACCCACATATAGGGTTCTTCTATTTTCTTTGTACAAGAGTTCTTTTGGCTTTCACAACTAAGAAGAGGAAAAACTGTTTTCAGCCTCCACCTTTGTGTGTATTCCCCCATTGTGATTGTGAGAAAGCCTCAAGTGAGACTCCTTCCCTCTCTCCCACTATCTTCACATGGTATCAGAGCCTTGTTCGTGGTAAGGAGCTCAAGAAAGCAAACCAAGTTCGCAGTGTCCTGGTAAGAGGACAAGTGTTGCTTTCCTTCTTTGAGTTTGGGAGCAAATCTTTGCAGGTAGCACAGTCGGAAGTGCAAGAGTGCACTGTCTCAGATTGAGACGCCCTTCACGGTGTGGCGAGAGGGCATTATATGCTGCGGGAGAGGGCGTGGCCCTTGGTGACTTTATTTTTCTGATTCGAGGTCATTTCGGAGCCCGTTTTGGAGGCGGAAGTTCTCCGTAGGCACTCAGAAAACGGCCCTGTTTTTGTTGTGCGACCACTGTTCTGCAGGTCGGTGAAAAGTTACTGCAGAAATTGCATCGTATGCCTGTGCGCAGAGACATTGGGAGTTGCAGATTCATGCTTGTTGCCTGTTGATGCAAAATCGTCACTAGGAAGTGACTGTGTGGTGAAATACCACTTTCGTCAATTTTGCAGATCTGCCCGTGTGAGGCAAAAGCTGTGTTTTTGCAGTGACAGAATATTTTGCAGTGTTCTGTAATGGCATCTGATTCTCTTTCACAGATTGTCACTGAAAAGCTTGACAAGAACAACTTCCAGGCATGGAAGTTTAGAATGACGAATTTCTTGATGGGAAAAGGCTATTGGGAGTTCATTACAGGAAATGAAGAAGAACCTGTTCTTCCTAATGTTCCCAATCAACAGGAAATGCAGGCATTCAAAGGATGGCATGAGAGAGCCAGGAAAGTTATGTATTGGCTGTCTATCAGTATTTCGGACTCCATGATTGTGCATATTCAGGATGCAAGTACGCCAAAGGTGGCATGGGATACATTGGCTAAAATGTACAGCACAAATACGCAGGCCAGGAAAATGCAGCTCAAGCAGGAGCTGCAGAGAGAAAATATGAGCATCAATGACTACCACATGAAGGTGAAGAAAATTGCAGATGCACTTGCTTCCATTGGGTCGCCAGTGGATGATGACGATTTAGTTTCTGTGACCTTGAATAATCTAGGAAAGGATTATGCACAGTTCTGGACATCCATTGCCGTCCGTGAAAAATTTCTTGATTTTGAGGAGTTGATTGCTCTTCTAATTTCTGAAGAGCAGAGAAATGGTGGTGCATCTTCTTCAGCAGGAACTTCAAAAGAAGCTGTCTTCTACTCAAATGCTGGCAGAGGTAGAGGCAGAGGTAGAGGAGGCCGATCTCCTTTGCCTAAAGGCAAGAATGCAATTGGCTGTAAGTGGGTTTATAAGATCAAGCACAATGCAGATGGTTCTGTGAATAGATACAAGGCAAGATTAGTTGTCAAGGGGTATGCACAGACATATGGCATTGATTATGAAGAAACTTTCAGCCCGGTTGCAAGGATGGCAACCGTAAGAGCAGTCATTGCTATGGCTCCATCAAAGGGATGGTCTTTACATCAGATGGATGTAAAGAATGCCTTCTTGCATGGTGATTTACAAGAAGAGGTCTTTATGGAGTAGCCAGCAGGTTATGTTCATGCTATTCATCCTGAGTTTGTTTGCAGGTTGAAGAAAGCCTTGTATGGCTTGAAGCAAGCACCTAGAGCATGGTCTGACAAGATAGGACAGTATCTTGTCACTATTGGCTTTCAGATTTCCAAGGCAGATTTCTCACTCTATGTGAGAAAAATAGAGAAAGGGATTATGCTGCTTGTCATTTATGTTGATGATTTGATCATCACAGGTGATAAGTGATGAAGGTATCCTTCATGTGAAAATGCTATTGAAGCAGAAGTTTGAGATGAAGGATTTGGGAGAGCTGCGTTATTTCTTGGGCATTGAGGTGATTAGATCACCAAGTGGGATACAGCTCTTGCAGAGGCAGTATGGATTGGACATGCTGTCCAAATATGGGATGACAGGCTGTAAGCCTATTTCAGTTCCTTTGGAGCAGAATGTGAAGCTGAGCGCAGATGAAGGTGAGCTTCTGGAAGACCCTACTATGTACAGACGCATAGTAGGAAGTTTGATTTACATGACTATTACCAGGCCAGATTTGAGCTATGCTGTTGGGTTGGTAAGTCAGTTTATGCAGGCTCCAAGGAAACCGCATTTGGATGCGGCTAGAAGCATACTCAGGTATGTGAAGTCCATATTGCAGTATGGACTATTTTATGAGGCTGGGGTTCAGATACAGTTGCATGGATACACTGATGCTGATTGGGCTGGTAGTATTTTTGATAGACGATCTACCAGTGGATATGTGTTCTCTTTTGGGAGTGCTGCAGTCACTTGGAGCAGCAAGAAACAGCCTACAGTTGCCTTGTCGAGCACAGAGGCTGAGTACAGGGGTGCAGCAATGGCTGCATGTGAGGTAGCTTGGTTGCATAAGCTACTCTATGATATGCATCAGTCTACAGATGGACCAGTTGTCATTTATTGTGACAACATGAGCAGCATACACTTGGCAAAGAACCCAGTCTTTCATGCTAGAACAAAGCACATTGAGGTGCATTATCACTATGTGCGGGAGAAGGTTTTACTAGGTCTTATTGATCTAGTTTATGTCAGCACAGAGGATCAGGTAGCTGACATATTCACGAAAGCATTGGGCGCAGAGAAGCTGTGCAAGTTCAGAGACCTGCTTGGTGTGCAGGAATTGGGATTGAGCTCGAGGGGGAGTGTTGAGATATCGAGCTCCACTCGCGATATGCTAGGGTGACCGTTGTGTATTTATGTCACCGACTTGTTAGCTGGAGATGCGGTTGGTACACCGCCCACGAATAATAGCTGGATGACAGCTATCCTTATCTACTCTAGCTTGTGGCTCAGTTAGTATGCCACCTTAGTTAGTTGAGTTTGGTTTGAGACCCATATATAGGGTTCTTCTATTTTCTTTGTACAAGAGTTCTTTTGGCTTTCACAACTAAGAAGAGGAAAAACTGTTTTCAGCCTCCACCTTTGTGTGTATTCCCCCATTGTGATTGTGAGAAAGCCTCAAGTGAGACTCCTTCCCTCTCTCCCACTATCTTCACATTCATGTACCCAGGGTTGAGGATCTATTTGATAAACTCCAAGGATCTATCTACTTTAGTAGAATAGACCTCAAGAGTGGGTATCACCAGATCCGAGTTGTCAAACAGGATATTCATAAAATTGCTTCCAGAACAACCTTTGGTCTTTATGAGTACCTAGTTATGCCCTTTGGTCTTACAAATGCTTCCGCTACATTCAAATGCATGATGGAGAGGATATTCTGACCTTACCGCCATTCATTTCACTGGAGTCTTCTTTGATGATATCATTATCTTGTCCAAGTCTCTACCAGAACACAAGGAGCATTTAAAGGTAACATTTCAAGCATTACATAATCATAAGCTTTATATAAATCGAAAGAGGAGTGAATTTTTCTTGCAAGACATTCACTACCTAGGTCATATTATCTCTAGAGGGAGCTGGCATCCGTATGGATCCAACCAAGCTAGAGGTAATCAAAGAATGGCCATAGCCCAAGAACTTACATGAATTATGAAGCTTTATTGGTATGTGTGCATACTATAGATGCCTCATTGAAAAGTTCTTACGGGACCACTACATGACCTGACTAAAAAGTAGGTTAAGTATGTATGGACCCCTAAAGAACAACACGCTTTTGAAACCCTAAAGCTTAAGCTTATTTCTCAGCATGTACTCATACTATCAAATCTCTCCAAGCCATTTGAGGTCCAGTGTGATGCCTGTGGCGATTGCCTTGGAGCATTTTGCTTCAAGAAGGGCATGCCATAGCCTATGAGAGTCGACAATTGAATAACCATGAAAGAACTCTCGGCATATATGAGAAAGAACTATTGGTTTTTCTTCATGCGCTAGCAGTTTGGAAGCACTACCTTCTCGGGACTCCTTTCATCCTCTGCACGGATCATCAGAGTCTCAAATATTTCATGACCCAGACCAAGCGCTCCGATAAACAAATGAGGTGGGCCAATTTTCTTTCGCAATTTAATTTTCATGTTGCTCACATTCTTGGCAAGCACAATCAAGTGGCCGGTGCACTCTCATGATGGCCCCAAGTGAATGCAGTTTCAATAGCTACTCATAATGATCTATCTTTCATGATAGATGAGTATGCTACTAATCTTGACTTTAAGGATACTATGTCAATCCTTGCTCTAGGGAAGAGACAAGAGCCATTATCTTTACAAGATGGTTATCTTCTCTATGAACATAGGCTATGTGTAACCAACTCACTTCTCGTGAGATGAGAAGGTTATGTATGAATCTCATGTTCCACCTTATGCATGGCATAGGAGTATCCAAACGACTCTATGGGCAGTAGAAATGTATTTTTATTGGCAATCTATGAAACAAGACATCCATGCCTATGTCTCTCAATGCATAGTATGTCAAAAGACAAAATATGATAGAGGAAAGTAGCCTCGTTTTGCTTCAACCATTACCTATTCCTGATGCCCCATGGGAGAGTATATCCATGGATTTTATCTTTGGATTACCTAAATCTCTCCAAAGTAACATAGGAATCTGGACTATAGTCAATAGGTTTAGTAAACAAGCTCACTTTATACCTATCAAGAAGGCTATTAAAGCTCATCATATGGCTAATCTCTTCATTTCTCAAATCTTTAAATATCGTGGCTTGCCAACATCTAGAGTCTCAAATCGAGATCCTCGCATGACCAGTAATTTTTGGAAGGGTCTCTTTGAGGATTTAGAAACCAAGCTAAATTTCTTCTCCGCCCATCACCCTCAAATGGATGGCCAAAGTGAGATAGCCAATTCCACAATCCTTGATCTACTCAGCTTATATAATAGATGTGGATCAAAGGTCACAATGGGAAAAGTACTTACCACTAGTAGAATATGCCTACAATAACACTGTGCATACTACTATGGGTAAAGCTCCCTTTGAGATAATAGAGGGCAGATATAAGGCTCCCTTACTTCTCAAAATGCATGGGAAGATATTTGCTGCAGATGAGTATACCAGGGACCTCAAAGAATCCTTTCAGAAGGTTAAAGATGCCATACTCATCTCACAGCAGAAGCAGAAGGCTGCTGCTAATAAGCACAGAAGACCCTTAAATTTCAAAGAAAATGACTAGGTATTGCTCAAATTTTCCAAAGCACATCTAAGGCATACAAAGGGCAAAAATCCAACGGGCCACCAGAAGTATTATGCTAGATTAGTTAAACGATACTATGGTCCACTTTAAATTTCAACACCCATCAATGAGATTGCCTATCGACTCAAGTTACCACGTCATTGGCTTATTCATAATGCCTTCCATGTGAGTCTTCTTAGACCATACAAATGGGAACCGCCAATAGAACCAGTCATAGAAGAACCTCCCGAGTTTGAAGGTCTAGAGGAGGTACTCCAACCCGAAACAATTCTACGACATGAAGACAAGGTCCTAAGAAATGGTAAGATAATACGATGTTGCTGGGCGATGGGTAATCTTTAGTAGCAATCTGTTGAGGAGTATCCCCTCATTTATCGATGTGAAACCTCTCCGAAAAAGAGTCTCCAAATCCACCCAGCGCTCTGCGGGTCATGACCTATCCAATGTCAAGACCTATCCATTCTCCATGCACTAAAGGGGTGTATCATGCTCTGGTGATAACACAAGGGTGGTTTGAGATAGTGAATAAGGAATGGAAGGTGACCTGGAGTGAGGCTGAATGGGAAAGAATACTCTCCAGAATGTGGGCATCCAAGTGTGAAGATCAGATGAAAGTCTTCCTGTGGAAGGTGCTGATGGGAGCTCTCCCTACGGGAGTGAAAGTGGCAGCACGAGGGATAGGAAGGGATGTCTGCTTAGGGTGTAATGCAGTAGTTAAAAATACGAGACATCTCTTCAGGGATTGCCCCTGTGTTTCCAACTGGGGATTTCGATTGAGCAGGTGGATCCAGAGAGTTTGGGGGGTCCGAGTATCGAGGAGTCAATTGCTGCTAACTTCTTTCGCAAGGTAAAATGAAGAAATGGATGCCTTCCTATATGCTCTCAGTTTCAGTTTTCTCAAGAAAGTGTGGTCAATTAGAAATGAAAGGCTTTTTAATGGGTTAGGGGAGCTAGTAACTTTTGACCACATTCTCAAGAATTGTGTCACTTCCCTTTCAGAACTTAGAGGCAGGTGGGGGGATTCCCTAGAGTGGAAACAATTCCAAAATCATGTGAAATTTATATCTGGAATTTAAGAAAGGAGAAGATTCAAGGGAGATATCCTATTGGGGGCAGCTCCCTTAAGCTATGATTGTACCCTAGCGGTCCATTCCCGCTTTGTCCAATGGATTTGTACTCTCTTTTTGATCTAATAAAATCTCTCTACTCCCTGTTGGGGGGAGAATGGCTAAAAGAAAAAAGATAATACGATGTTATCTTATTAAGTTTAAAAATTACCGTTTTGAGGATGCTAGGTGGATGCGCAAGGCACTCAGCTCAAGGACTCACTCCACCTTGTCAAATCATACAATGACTCTCTTGAGTAAAACTTTATGTTTATTGTCTTCCAAAATTTTATTTCTTTTTGTATGCATACATTTTATTAATCTTGCAGATACTAGATAGAAATAGTCATGTTCTTTAGGACTACCAATAAAACATGCTTATCGTAGATTTCTCTCCTAAGCACCAAATGGACTAGTCATCCATTTTGGCATGATGTTTTCTATCTTTTGAAAATGGACTATCATTGATTACATGCTTGTGGTAGGATACTCTCCCAAGCGCCATTATGGATTTGTCACCCATCTTGGCACGATGTTTTCCAGTTCAATGCTTATGGACTTTAGTAGACATGCTTGTGGTAGCTCAGTCTCTCAAGCACCCAGTGAGGTTAGTTGCGCACTTTGCCATGATGTCATCAGGTTAAATGTGGATCCACTATCCCCTATATACTAGACTAATGACTTTATCTCTCTACCTCATAGTCAAGGACGACAATGATTTCAAGAGTGAGGAAATGTTATGAATTTTTGATTATCCACCATGATTTTCCTATTATTGAGCTAGCCTCTCAATAAAAAGATAGGAAAATAACAAGGGAGCCACAGTCAGGATATTCAAGGGAGCTGCTAGGGTATCTCTAAAAGAATATATAGAGAGAGAGACCTTAAAAGCTAAGGTAATGAAGACTAAAACAAACCTTAGGAAGAATGGCAAATGTTGGCTACAACTCTGGTTGTAAAGGAGTCAGGGAGCTCAAGATGCCTGAGGATAATCTTTATTCAAACCTCCAAAGAATTGTGCAAAAGTTCTTCCAAAAATGAGCATAGGAATGCCAAATGGGGAAATGACCTAGTTTCTACCTAGGAATAAGATGGAAAATTAGGTAATTTCCACCTAGGACATAGACAAAATTAGAGTTAGAGCAGTAGGAATTATAACGCATGTTTTAATTGACTAGCAAGCAAAGGGTCATGGGCCAAAACTAAGGTTTAATAGTCAACTTGCAAAGATTATGGGTGAATTAGGAGGAATATACCATTGGTACAATGGGGACAAGGTAATGCTTGCCCCAATGGACCAATGAGAGGAGAGAGAGGATCCTAGGCTCCCATTTAGGCGGAAGGTGAGAGGGCCAAGGCCCATGCACCTCATTTTAGAGAGAGAATAGGAGGAGAGAGAGGGCAAAGCCTATAATGTGCCATTAGCATACGCTAAGGGTAAGGCTTCCATGGTACAATTAGAGATGAGCAAATCATAGGTAAAAACACTTCCTAAAAAGTAGGAGGTAGCAAGGGTTGAGCCATTAAGTAGCCTAGCTTAATTAGAACAAAGGCTAGACTAAAGGCTTAAGTATCAAAGGCTAGACTAAGGTTACACTAAGGTGCACATGGAAATATGAGGTTTTGCCACCTCAAGAGGACAAGTGGATATACTTGTATGTCCTTTCTTTCTTCATCCATTGACTTTGTGCACCATAGCTCATGAACCCATGTGAAGGTCCTAATGCTATTGGTTAATCTACCAAGTGGACTAATGAAAGGAATGCAAGCTACTATGAGGTCCAATAGCATTCAAGGCTATAAAAAGTAAGTGGATTTGAGTGCTCTAGAGGGATGAAGAGAGAGAAGTTCACACACCTCTTCTCTAATGAAGAATCCCTCTCACAAAGTGAGCAAGGAAGAAGAGGTCCAATAGATATATGACAACTCCTCAAGAGGTCCAATGGGAGGAAAGGACCGATATGGTAGTCATAGTCGAGTGTTCAAGGGACATTTAAGAGCTAAAATCACATGCTAGGATTGATTTACTACTCATTCTCTCATGCTCTAACTCAAGGAGAAGATTACGTAGTCTATGAGAGCAAGTAGAGCAAAGAAGGAGAGCCTATACCAACACCTCTTGGCTATGGAGTGCAAATCCAACCAAGAGCCATGCTCAATGAAGCTAGCCATCTCTCTCTCTCTCTCTCTCTCTCTCTCTCTCTCTCTCTCTCTCTCTCTCTCTCTCTCTCTCATATTATGCTATTATGCTATGCTAAGCTCAAGGAGAGTGTACATGTGAGGAACTATACTTTCTTGTATAGGTATTTCTTCTTCCTCTCCATCTCCCTTTCTCCCTGTAGCTATCTCCACCTTTGAAGGTGTTTGAGGCCTTGGGAGGGAGGCCCCATAAGTCGTATTTGTTGTGGGTGTGTGGAGCTTCCATCTCCACAACACCAGGCTTGGAAAGGAGCACAAATTGCATTGTACAAAAGTTTCTCTTTTTGAAAGAAGTTATAATGCAAAAGCCTCTTGGAGGGGGAACCGGCTCCATGTAAATCCGGTCCTCAATTGTTGTCACTCACTCACTCACTCTCTCTCTCTCTTGTGATTGGTGATTGTCTATGCTATTGTCTAATTATGCATGTGCAAAGTTCTTATTATTATCAACTATGCAGTTCTCTCTCTTCTCTATGTAAGGAATACTCTTAAAGGATAAGCTCAAAAAGACACCAGTAACATTTAAGTGCCTGCATTTTATTCACATAAATGCTCCTCCAAAGTGGGCTCTTGAAAAGTGGCATTGGATCATAGGAAAGTTATGGAAATCCAATTGCCAAGAGTATACCAAGATATTCCTATGGAACCAAAGGGGGCTTGGCCTAGTGGTAAAGTGAATGGGTGGGTGAGTAAAGACCCAAGTTCAACCCCCAGAGGTATGGTCTACCCTCTATTGGGGAGGGTATTGAAAAAAAAAAAAGATATTCCTATGGAAGATATTGGCAAGAGCCATTTCGTCATCAGGAACAAAGGCAACAATCAGAGGTTTGGGTCTTGACATCAGGGTGTGGGACAAAAGGTGAATCACTCCCCCATCTTTTTTTGGACTACCCTAGAATCTCTAGTGTGGCCTTTAAGCTCAGAAGATGGATCTTCTCCACCAAGGGTTTCAAAGTTTCCAAAGCTTATTTGGCACTCGGCAATATTTACTAAACAATGAAGTAGCAGTAACTTGTTTTCTTACGGTAAGTTACTACTGCCTAAAGTGAATTTGGCGTTCAAGAACCCTAGGTTGTTCCAAGGTTTGAATGAAAGCCCGTCTCTTCAGGATATTCTAAATGACTACGCCTCATCTATCTTAGATCTACGAAGTAAACTAGAAAATAGTTCAGATTGGCAACAGTTATGGTCTACTATGAGTAAGAACCACATTAGATAAGAATTGGCTAGGCAATGAAAGGACAGGGTTGGCCTTGAGCCTCCCTTGTAAAATTTAGCAATTTTGTAACATGTTTTTGTAATATAATTGTTTGTCTACCCACAATTGTGGGTATTTCCAAAGAAATAACCCATTCTGCTTTCATCATAAGAAAACATGAAAGCAAAATGGGGTTGTGACCTAGAATATTGCAAAAAGGAGCCAATAAAAAAGAGGTGCTTATAAAAATCCAAGCAGAGAGGTCTCCATGTCACCAATCCTAGGTGTTGGGTTCGAAGGCATCGGCTACGTTGGGTGAACACATTAATCTTTAGGGGTATGTCTAAAAAAAAAATTGAATAATTTTTACAAGGTGACAAAAAAACCCGTTTATTTATACTTATTTTTTAAAGATGTTTCTGCACTCTTTTTTTTTTTTGGCCAAACTCCCCCCAATAGGGAGTAGAAATTTGTATTAAGTAGAAAAGTAAAGATACAAGGGTACAAAGCGGGCTTTCGGGAGCCACCCCCTCAAAGTAGGCTTCCCATGAAACCAATCAAAGTAGGCTTCCCATGACACCAATCATCAACTAGCTTGCGGGAGCCACCCCTTACACCCTATTATATACAAAGGACACTGTACGAAAGGCGGAGCGAGCACCTGACACAGAAGAGGTTTTAAAAATTAGAAGCGAGTACTTCTTCAAGATCTAAACACTTCTGCAACATCATCTGCAGCTTAGACACATCTTGGCTATTCAGTTCTTAAGTAATGTGGAGGAAGCAGCCCAAAACTGATGCCACTCTATACTTTGGGTCTATGTCTTGATACACTTTTCAAGGTTTGAAATTGCTCTCAACCATAGGGTTGAGGCCATGCAGCCTTCATACTATAAAGTTTCTTTGTATTCAGCAAAGCCCTCGAGGAAGAAGAAGAATTCTTTTTATGGAAAGTTCTTATAGGGGCCATCCTTACAGGAGTTAAGGTAGCAACAAGAGGTATAGGAAGTGAAATATGCTATAGGTGCAAATCGGCTATAGAAACAATGAAGCATCTATTTTTGGAGTGTCCATGTCTATCAAATTGGGGCTTTAGGTTGAGCAAGTGGATTAAAAGACTCTGGAGAGTTAAAGTCTCGAAATTGCACTTGATCTCGAACGACTAGCTTCGAGAGATAGAATAAAGCAATGGATGCCCTCCTTTATATTGTCTGCTTTAGTTTTAAGAAAACATGGTCCATTAGAAATGCAAGATTATTCAATGGAGCAGGTAATCGAGTGCAATTTTTGGACATCCTTCAAAGCTGTATCCTGTCTCTAGCAAACCTTAGGAGTCGATGGAGAAATTCTATAAAATGAAAGCAATTCCATTACTATGTTGGATGTAATCATCATGAATTTGGCTTGAAGGAAGGAGGATAGTATGGGACCTTGGTACACCATACCTCCCTGTAAGGCTAAATGTGATAGACAGACTTGTATGTAATTCATATTTTTTTCTTAATAGAATTCTACCCTTTGTTTGGGAGGGTATTGCCAAAAAAAAAAAAGAAGATTAGGAATTTTACCAAAGGGGACTTGGCCTAGTGGTTAAAGTGAATGGGTGGGTTAGTAAGGACCCAGGTTCAACCCCCCAAGGTATGGTCTATCCTTGTTGGAAGGGTATTGCAAAAAAAAAAGAAGAAGAAGAAGATTAGGAATTTTGATATTCAATGGAAAAATAAAACTCTTTGCTAAAAGAAAACTTTGCATACAATCATGGCTCCAACTTCCCAAAAGTAAGGGAGACTTTTGGTGGTAACCATAGATTTTATTTTATTTTTAGTAGTACCAATGGTTTCTATCCTTAGTCTTTTTCTCACACACCCTTTTTCTTTTTTGCCATTCTTCCCCAACTTACAGGATTAAAAAATTAAAATTACATTGGACTGAGCAAGATTGGACCGCTGGGCTACATCGCAACTTATAGGAGCTACCCCCGATAGGATACTCCACTCTCTCCCACCACTGTGAGATTAGAGTACAAAGTGACTGAGGTCACACCTATGAGTGAGCAAGATACCCTGTTGGTGTGATAACCATAGATTTTACGAACTATGATCTTTCTCTTAACCACTTGACCTCGTTGGTGTGGTAACCATAGATTTTAAGAACTAAGATCTCTAAGGATATCCACCACATACCTTCTAGCTAAAGAATAAAAAAATAAAATTTTAAAGGCAAACGCATAACATCCTTTCATTCCTTTTGAACCCATCCTCTCCCTTGTTCATAAAAGAACGAAAGGATGTTACATATCTATCATTCATTATTTTGGTTTCATCACCTAAATTTGATGGATTTTACGTACATTCTTCATTAAGTAGAAACAAAGAAATATATTGTAGAGATCACTAGAGCTTACAATGCACATTCTTATATTTATATATGTGTGTGTGTGTGTGTGTGTGTGTGTGTGTGTGTGTGTGTGTGTGTGCATGCACGTGTGCGTGCACATGGAGAAGAACCATAGTGTATAACCTCCCCAAAAATGCTTGGCCTTGATCTTTCCCTTCCTCACATCCAATGCTGATGAGGATGCTACCTGTCTCACTTGTCATTGATTGCATGCTCTCCCCACACTCTATTCCATTCTCTCTTTATGATTGGTTGAAGTGGAATGCTTATCCTTCTTATGTGTGGGAGAAAGTATGGGTTTTTTTTCTTGTTGTCATAAGTATGGAGCCTAGAAAGCCTTACCTTCCTTTTTTTTTCTGCAATAGCTTGTTCTATTGCCTTTTCTTGAATTTGATCCATGTCTTTTTTTTTTAAAAGACATACCTCCCAACAAGGGTAGAGATTAACCTATCCACCTAGTGTAGTCGATGCTTTTGAACCCAACACCTAGGATTGGCGACATGGAGACCTCTCCGTTTGGACTACTACTCTGAGGATAATTTGATCCATGTCTTGCCTTTAGACTTGATGGAAGTAGATTTATATTTTTGCCCTAAATGTATTGGATACAACAAGTCCCCCCTTTATGCATGGGTTGAAGTGGAAAACACTTCTTTCCTTTTTTTTTGCAATACCCACAAATGTGGGTAGATAAAAACAATTATATTACAGAACCAGATTATAGCATCGCAGTCTTTTTACAAGGGAGGCTCAAGGCCAAACTCCACCAATTCCTAATGTGGTCAGTTCTTTTTTTTAAAAAAAGCCATACTCCCCCCAATAGGGACTAGAGATTTTGCCTATTAACAAAAGTAAAAGTAAAAGTACATTGGACTGTGCGGGGTTGGTGGACCGCAGGGCTACATCGTAGCTTAAGGGAGCTGCCCCCAATAGGTTAACTTATCCTTTCTCACCAGTTTGGCTTTTCTGGGATTGTGGCTCCCAACAACCCGCCTCTTATCTTGCCAAGCCCGTTTACTCAAATCCACCTAGTAGTGAGTAAGGTTTAACTCTGCTCCATCAGCCTAAGCTCTGGATGGTTAGTAATTACATAATAGTGGAATTGCTTCCATTCCAGCGAGTTTCCCCATTTCCATCTAAGATCTGCCAGAGATAAGATAATGTGGTCAGTTCCTAACTAATGTGGTTCTCTCCCACAACGGCCCAAAATTGGTGCCATTTTGTACTTTGGTCTAACTTATTTCATAGAACTAAGATAGATGTGGCCAAAATCTCTTGTAGTGAAGGGTTAATGGACTCTCCTTGGAATAACCTGTGGTTCCTTGCCTACCAAATTTTTTTTAGAAAGAAATAACTTACTATTAGAAAAATGGTTTTTGCTACTTCATTGTTTAGACTGATGTTTCCAAGGGCCAGGTGACTTTTGGATACTTTGAAGCCCCAGGTGGAGAAGAACCATCTCCTGATTTTGAAAACCACTATGGAGATGCTGTGGCATTCCAAAGAAAGGTGGGAGAGGGATTCCCCTTTCATCCCACACCTTGAGCAGATGTCCGGGCCCAAACCTCTGATTGCTGCCTTTGACCCTATTGGGATAGCTCCTATTAGAATCTCCCATATGAAGATTTTGGAATAGTCTCGGCAGTTAGATTTCCAAAGCTTTACTATGATCCACTGCCACTTTTTAGGAGCCCATTTCTTTTTCCAAGCTTTGTTGAAAGTCTCTGCCCATTTTGTTGGAGCATTTAAGTGATGGTAGAGCTCTTTCATATCCGGTCTAGAGAATGGTTTGTTGTGAAGCCAGTTCCATGCTTTGCAGTCCAGAGCTAATATGCATGGCAAAAATGAGCCCTTTTGTAGAGCTGCTAAGAGTCAGCCCACAAAGATGCACTCATCGGTTGAGCAATGCCATCTGAGATTTTCCTCTTGTAGGTTTACCCAGCCATGTTGGGTATGGTCCCATACAACTTGCAAATGGGATAATCCCTTATTGTTGAGACTTCTTGCAGCTTCTTTCCAGAGGGGGCAGTCAAGGTTGATCCCTAGTTTGGATAGACCAAGACGACCAATGGATTACAGAGTTGGTAAAATACCTAGTGCTTTCATGCCATTCCAGGGTTGAGGCTGCTCTAATGCAATTCTTGATCAGAATTCCCACATTGCCTTTGATCTGCAAGGTTGTCCATTGGGGGGTGAAGAGCTTATCAACAACTTGAGATTTTAGGGCTGTGTGATGAATGCAAAAGTTGGCCATTATGGCCCATGCCTTTTTGTTTGCTGCAAATGAGATAAACAACTTGGCTGACATGGCTTGTGCATGATAAAATGGGTTGATTATCCCAAGTCCTTCGTATTCCTTTGGGGAAGCAACATGATCCCAAGTGCACCAGTGCCATGGTCTGCTTGCTTTCGTACTATTCCTCCATAAGAAGTTTTGATTGGTTTTAAGAACTCTTTCCAATAGATCTTCGCCCATTTCATCATCAAGGGGGAATTGAAACAGATTAGAGGAATTAGGAAGGTGTTGATGACTCTCACCCTAGTATGCATGGGAAGCAAAATGAACTCTCATCTTTTCATCTTCTTTTGTATTTTCTCTAGTACCCATCTAGCTCTTTGACTATGAGAGACTGATACCCCTAAAGGGGTGCCCAAGTGACAGAAAACACTTCTTATGCGTGGGACAAAGTAAGGGCTTTTTTAATAGCTTGTACCATTGCTTTTTCTGGAATTTGATCCATGTATGGAAGGGCTTGCATGTATGCTCCATGGCTATGTGATGTTGGCTTTGCTCTTGTGTGAAAGAACTGGCATGTTGCCCATATAACTCTACAATGTTGGATTTGCTTCATGTATGGATTAGCCTAGTATATAATAGTTTGTAGCTAAGTGATGGCGGTAGCCCTGTTGCATGAAGAACCTTGCATCTTACCAAATGATATGTTTCCCATTTAACTCTACAATGTTGGATTCTCTTCATGTATGGATTAGCCTAATCTAATAGTTTGTAGCTATAAGTGATGGTGGTAGCCCTGTTGCATGAAGAACCTTGCATCTTACCAAATGATGTACCTCTTATACTCATGTTGGTTACGTTACATATTGATACACAATGCTTTGGTCAATCACATTCATAATTAGTTATGTTGCTTTGATTCCTTGTACTCACAATATGGTTGGTATTATGTTCACATGGTAAAGGAATGCTTGATTTATGCATAGGGAAAACGATTGAACTTAAAGCTTGGATATATTTCAACTTTGGAGTACTTTGATCACATGGTAAGGTAAATTTTAATGCATGAAAAAGAAATTAATTATCCTTACATTTGCAATTCACCTCAAGGGATTAATTAATTGAGAGGTGGGTACCATCAATTTTCTAGCGCAAACAAATTTCATGCAAATTGTTTGTTGCTATAGTTGTTATGCGACACTAGAGTTAGATTCTAAGGATGAAGCTTTCTTGGTAATAGTTAGTGTGTACAAATGTAAATGAGGATTGCATGAATGACAGTCTTTCAAAATTTTAAGAAATGATTTAAAAACAATGACTATTCAAAAATTTAAGAAATGATTTAAAAACAATGACTATTGAACTGCATAAAACCCTCCTCCTAGAAGTTGAATTTTAAAGTTGTGAATGCTAAAAGAATCAAGGAGAGCTATAGCTTTGGGGGAGGAGTGGACTCTCTCTCTCTCTCTTGTTAACTTAAAAGGGGCAAGGAAAGGTTAGAAAATGAGATCAGAGTTGACGCTATCTTTCTCAAAGCCCGAGAGAATTTGCAACCATCAAACAACACGGAGGGCAACATTCAGAGGGAGGAGGAGATCACTTATTCAATCTTTGTTTTAGTAGTACCAGGGTCTTTTACTCACCCACACATCCCCTTAACCACTTGGCCAACACCCCGTCGGTAGATCAGTTATTCAATCTTATGAGCAAACAACTAAGTATTCAAAACTTCTCAGGGAATGTAGATTTGGTTGCCACTGTTGAAGTGACTACACAGACTATGGTGGTTGAAAACAAGTAGCCATTGCTAAACAAGAAACGAGAGAGAGAGAGAGAGAGAGAGAGAGAGAGAGAGAGAGAGAGAGAGAGAAGGACATTGCTAACTCCTTGACAAAAGGATTGATTTTATTTCTTTTTGAAGGAAAGGAAAGGGGAAGGCGATAGGGGGGGAGGTAGGTGCTGATGCCGCATGGCTTGGCTACTCATCCACAGGTAGTTCCCGCCATCTTACCATACCTGACAACCACATAACTTGATGAGATTCCTTGCCTAAAGTCACCATAAAATGGGATAGCTATTGATCATATAGATGAATGCTCTAAATCTCTTTTTTTTTTTGACATAACCCCTCCAACAGAGGGTAGAAAGCACTTAACACTTCCAAGGGTGCTTAGCGGGGGTTGAACCCACCACCCTCGTGATGCAAATCCAACCCTTTTCCAACTAAGCTAGCCCCCTTGGATAATGCTCTAAATCTCTTAGACAACCGAAAAAAAACTTTAAAAAGAACATGGCATAACTTTGCTGATCATGGTAACATCTAAAAAAAAGTAACATCACTTTCGCATGGTCCTCTCAACCATTTACTCTTTTACAATATTCAAAAAACACAAACAGAAAATCAAATAAAACATCTAATGCTAAAATTCTTGTAGGCTTTCCGTGTTTTTCTCTTTGCACACTTTGCCTTTCTCCTTGCCATACGAATTACCTAACAACCGATGGGGCAGCGGCAGTCGGACCGAGAACCCAGTCTGTTGCAGCATCTGGCGAAGTTGCTGAGCCTCTCGCTGATCTGGTTGGCGGGGCAGTCGCGGCCGGAAGCGCTTCCTCCGACGCTCTTGCAGCAGGCAACGGTGGCCTCGACGTTGCCACCGCACTTGCAGGCCTCTGCGGCAGATAGCAGAGCGATGATGGTGAAGATAGCTAAGTAGAACTTCATGATGGCTACTGAGGCTACTAGGTGTCTAAAAGAAGAGCGATGGTGAAGAGCGACGATGCCTGTGTGTTCTTATAAACGAAGGTAGTATCTGGGTAGAGGTGTCTGAAAGAAGGGGCACGTGCCGAATGGTTTCTTGTGGAAAGTAGAAGAAAGAGAATGATTGTAGCTTAGTGGTTGACGGACTTCGTCTCATTAATCTAGGTTTATTTTAATAACTTAGTGGTGGCTGACTCACTTCGTCTCAATACTCAGGTTTATTTTAATAGCTTAGTGGTTAACGCACTTCTCAAACACCCAGGTTGTAGGTTCCAGTACGGCCAGTTACGTTGAAACACGTGTTGTTGTGTGCCCTCTGTTGAAGAAGGTACTGCTGAAGTCGACAGGGCTGTAATCTAGTGATTTAAATCCCTCTTCGTACCCAGGTTGTGGGTTCCAGGCTGGCAGCTGGCTACGCTGTTGACATGTGCAAATTCTGCCCTCTGTTGGGGAGGGCGTGATTTTTTTTTTAAAAGAAGGTACTGCTGATTTTTTATTTATTTTTAATGAACAGCAGAAAGAGAATACAAGAGCCCTCAGAGCGGTGGCTGACTCACTTCGTCTCAATATCTAGGTTTATTTTAATAACTTAGTGGTGGCTGACTCACTTCGTCTCAATACTCCGGTTTATTTTAATAGCTTAGTGGTTAACGCACTTCTCAACACCCAGGCATAACTTTGCTGATCATGGTAACATCTAAAAAAAAGTAACATCACTTTCGCATGGTCCTCTCAACCATTTACTCTTTACAATATTCAAAAAACACAAACAGAAAATCAAATAAAACATCTAATGCTAAAATTCTTGTAGGCTTTCCGTGTTTTTCTCTTTGCACACTTTGCCTTTCTCCTTGCCATACGAATTACCTAACAACCGATGGGGCAGCGGCAGTCGGACCGAGAACCCAGTCTGTTGCAGCATCGATCTGGTTGGCGGGGCAGTCGCGGCCGGAAGCGCTTCCTCCGACGCTCTTGCAGCAGGCAACGGTGGCCTCGACGTTGCCACCGCACTTGCAGGCCTCTGCGGCAGATAGCAGAGCGATGATGGTGAAGATAGCTAAGTAGAACTTCAAAATATATTACAAAAACAAGTCACAAAATCTCCGAATTATAAGGGTGGCTCAAGGCCAGCCCCAATCTATCTCACAAGATATTGGCAGATCGGTTCTTAACTAATGCTATGGTCTAGGTTACTACATAATTCTAAGATCGAATAGGCGCAATCTTTCAAAATATCCTTTAGCGAAGGATTTTTTGTCGTACATTGGAATAACCTGTTGTTCCTTGAATGCCATATTCTCTTCAAATAATAGTAGCTTACCGTGAGAAAGATGGTTTCTGCTGCTTCATTGTTCAGAAAAATATTTCCGAGTGCTAGATGGTTTTTGGAAACTTTGAAACCCCACGTGGAGAACATCCATCTCCTGAGCCTAAAAGCAACACTAGAGATGGTGGGGCAATCCAAAAAAGGATGGGGGAGGGATTTGCCCTTTGCCCCACACCTTGAATAGGTTTCAAGGTCTAAGCCTCTGATTGCTACCTTTGATCCGTTTGGAATGGCTCCTATAAGGATCTTCCATTTGAATATCTTGGAGTACTCAGGTCATTTAGCCTTCCAAAGCTTTTCTAGGATCTGATGCCATTTTTCAGGAGCCCATTTCTTTTTCCAAGATTTATTGAAAATCTCTTCGCAGTTTGAAGGGGCATTTAGGAAGCGATAGAGCTCCTTCGTATTTGGTCTGGAATATGCTTTGTTGTGAGGCCAAAGCCAAGACTTCCAATCCAAATTTGAAGTGCATGGCCGATGGGGACTCGTATGAAGACCCGATAGTAGCCATGGCCCACTAGGATGTGCTCATTGGTTAAGAAATGCCATCTCCGATTTGCTTCTTCTAGGTTTATCCACCATTGAAGGGTAGGGTCCCATATATATTTCAAATGGGATAAACCTTTGTTGTTGAGCTTTCTCGTAGCTTCTTTCCAGAGAGGAGAGTCTAGATACAGACCAAGTTTGGATAATCATGGTGACCAATGTATTGCTGAGTTGATGAAATACCTAGTGCTCTCGTGCCACTGCAGTGATGAAGCTGCCCTTATGCAATTTTGAACCAAAGCTCCTATATTGCCTTTGATATGTAAGGATGTCCACTGGGTTTAGGGTTTAAGATTTATTTGTCACTTGCAGACCTTTCCATGCTCCACCTTGTGACCTTAGGACTGAGTGATGAATGCAATAGTTGGTCATTAGGGCCCAAGCCTGTTTATTTACAGCTAGAGAGACCAACAACTTTGCAGACATGGCTTGAGCATGAAGAATTGGGTTTATTATCCCAAGTCCCCCATACTCCTTGGGGGAAGGCACCTGCTCCCAGCTACACCAGTGCCATGGTTTGATTGATCTAGTATTGTTCCTCCATAAGAAGTTTTTGATAGGTTTGAGGAACTCTTTCCAATGTATCTTTGACATTTTAACCAAGGGAAAATTACAAGAGATTAAAGGGATCAAGAAAGTATTGATTACTCTGGCTCTTCCATGCATGGGAAGCAAAATGAACTCCCACCATTTTGTCTTCTTTTGGATCTTCTCCAGAACCCATTTGGCTCTTTGGCTATGAGAGACTTCTACCCCCAACTGAGTGCCTAGGTGTTTGAATATTTCACCTTTATTAGTGATTTTACCCATCCAACTAGCTGGAACAAAGGAGTTTTCCTATGTAAGTGAGATGAGTCTAGACTTCTCAATGTTGCACATGGACCCAGAGGCGGTGGCAAAGTCTTGCACCACCTCCAGGGCCTTTCTTACCATCATCTCTTTGGCTTTCAAGAACATCAAGGCATCATCAGCAAAAAGTTTGGCAAGGAGTTGCTCACTGTTAGGGAGCTCTAGTCCACAAATATTTCCTCTGGCAGCTTCAATGTCACGTGCCACACTACCTATCAAGGATATGTGGACATACGACTTCCTACCGATGGTACCTACCTATGGCCTAGCATGTGCATAGCATGCTAGATAGAGGAATTGGCACCCTTGCAAGCCTATTTCTGGATCTGCATGTCCAATATCCTCTTTAGTTGCACTTATGTCTCTCTAGGTTGCACACTTAGGAACTACATGGAAGTACGCATCATTGATGACCTTAGGAATGGTCTAGTATAGCCTTGAGGAGGACAGATACCTTGTCTTCTTCATCTATCATACAATTCAAGTAGGATAACTCTGTACAAATGCTCTCGAGCCTATTAGCTAGAGAAGCAATGTCTCTCCCATATTCCTTGGTCAAGCTAAAGAGTTGCATCTTAAGAGCCAATTTGAACTGCTTAATAGTCTTTGCACCAAAGTGTCTTTCTAGCATGGTCCAAGCCTCATAAGCAAAGGTGGACTCATTTAGGTAGTGGATGTAATTGTCATCTAGAGAAAACAACAAATTTCCTAGTGCTTGCTCATTTCTCTCATGGTACTTGGCTTGACTAGCCCTAGTCTCAATCGTCTCATTTTCTCCTAGGGATTTAACCATTGACCAAAGGGTCTTTTACATGAGTTTGTCATGTGTGAAAGTTTTGGCCATCATACTTTGGAATGTCATCCTTATCCATGGTGATTTGGGTGGTCTTACTATAGAGAAGACTCTTCTCTAGGAAATGCCTAACACCCAAATACAATGAGGGACAATATGCATGCATTTCAACTTTGACCAATGTCTTTTTACAATGTAGTTGCATGTGAGTTCGTTGTGCGAGTGAGTAACCTTGCAATTACCAGCAATTAGAATGTAATGGAGAAAATAACAAGTTGCAATTACCAGCAATTACAATGTAATGGAGAAAATAACAAGTTGCAATGTGCTTGCTCACCAATCAATGTACTAATCTCCCCCTTGAACAAGAATATGGCAAATTGGACAATCTCTCCCCCTTGAGATGAAGTGATTGCTTCTCCAATGAGTTGACCGGTTATGCTCCAAGGAAGGTAACCCTCTCCAAGTGTTAAAAGCTATAAAAGAGGAAGTTATTGTGATAAATCGGGTTGCAATTGACAGTATGTATAGATAAAAAAACCAAATAAAAGAACACAATTGATTGGCTATGGTTGTGATGTAGGTATTAGGCCCATAGTAAAATAATCGACACCAGCACCAATAGAATAGGGCCTTTTGAACAGAGTTCGTAGACCTATTAAACAATGCAGATATGGCATCATCTATGAGCAATAGGTGCAACAGTAGTGGGGAGCAAGGATTACCAAGCAA
This sequence comes from Dipteris shenzhenensis, assembly GCF_047967505.1. Taxonomy (NCBI): domain Eukaryota; kingdom Viridiplantae; phylum Streptophyta; class Polypodiopsida; order Gleicheniales; family Dipteridaceae; genus Dipteris; species Dipteris shenzhenensis. The sequence continues at coordinate 54,309,408 of NC_141619.1, read as the reverse complement.
GAGCCAAAATGGGAAGGTAGATGAGTGCTCCAGTGGTAGGCCAAACATTGTGTTATTAGATGATGGTGAGTTAGAGGGCTCTTGGGCTCCTCAACTACACAAAAAATGCAAGTTAGCATAAGCAAGTGTGCCTCCACTAAAGGAGTTTATGGCATTGATAATAAATTAGATATTATTAATAAGATTATTTGATTGGGGCTTGGCATTCCAGACACCAAATGAGATTTCCACATCCTTGAGGGTGCCCATATCAAACCATCCTATAGAAAAAACACAAAGAAGAGGAATTGGTAAGGTGTTAACAAACAAGAAGATAAAACATACTAAGTTTTTGGTGTGATACATGGAAGCTTGATACTTAGAATGGTAGTGCTTTGCCATTTCTAAGATATGATACAATTGTGAAACCCCTTGGGTTTTTTTATAGCAATTATAGAAACATGCATGGGTGTGTAGTTGTTCATAGGCATACATAGATGAATGCACCAACATAGGATATTTCATAAATGTCAACATTAATTCATGAGAAGATTATTTTTTGTATAAGGAAGATCTAATTTTGGAGCCAAAACTTTGGGAAAAGGACATGAAGATCAAGTACAATTGCTAAGTCAAATTTGATGGATCTATAGCACTTGTAATAGCATCGTTTTCAATGAAATCAAAATGCTACTGATTGTAGCAATAAATTTTAATTTTGCTGCTAGCAATGTCCATCCCATACTACTATAAGCATAACAACATGTTGTTAGCAATGCAAGTTTATTGCACTTAAATAAGCATGACATTAGCCATGTTTATCAAACATCATTGCAATAAGGAATGTTTTTATCCATTGCCAATAGTAGTATTTTAAAACCTCTATAGTTAGCAATGATTGTAACTTATCACTACTATTAGCAATGGTCTTTTTAATGTTGCTATTAGTAGCAACATCCTGTCATTTTGGGAGAAAAAACACACATTTTTGCTTAGGAGCTATTTTGAAACGAGAGGGTTGCTATAAGCCCATTCTCTTGTGTGTGCGTGTGTGTGTGTGTGTGTGTGTGTTAAGTTTATTGCAAATCATTCAACCGTAGAGATTATTCCGTTAAGAGAAAGAGAAAGATGTGTGTTGCATGGTTGGAGAATATTCAAAGGAACAATTGCCAAACTTGACTTAACAGTAGCCAAACAAAATCAAACACAAGAGAGAGAACAGTGACAACAATTGAGGACTGGATCTACATGGAGCCGGTACCCCCTCCAAGAGGCATCTACATTATATAATTCTCAAAGAGAATTCTTTGTACAATGCAATCGTGCTTCCTTCACATGCCTTTTGTGTTAGAGATGAAAAACTCTACACACTAGCCCAAAATCTTGATGGGGCCTCCCTCCAAGGTCTCCAATGCCTTGAAAGACGGAGAGAGCTATGGGGAGAAAGGGAGATCGAGAGGAAACAGAGAGTACCTATACCCGAAAGAGTACTCCTCACATGTAAGATGTCTCAGCATAGCATAATAATCCATAAGTAATCATAAAGAGAGAGAGATGCATTTGACCTATGCAGTGTCATAGATGTCTAGACTCGAAAGTTGATCTGCCTTCAAGTGTGCAGTAAATTCTTTTCCCTCCCCCACACGCATGGATCTCTGCCTGGAATAGAGAGAATGGGCCTAAAAGCAGGGTTTTTGGCCCTATTCCTGGCCTGTGGCTTGGGGATAAGGCCACCTCTCTCTACATTCTCTCTCTAGAAATAGGACGTGTGGATTTTTGCCTCTATTATGAGAGAATGGGGTGGCGTGTGGCCTTCCTGGCCCCATTACCACCTGAACTGGCCATAATGGGGCCCTTTAGCCCCTTTCCCCTCCTCATTGACCCTTGGTCCCATTATGCTCAGGGCATATTCTACCAAATTCATCTATGATCTTCACATTTTGACCATGAACCTTAGTCTAGTAGACCATTTAAGCATACATTAAGACCCCTATTGGTCTAACAGTAATAGTAATTCCCCCTCAGTCCCTTATGGAAATTGATTATTTTCTCATCCTGGACCTAAGCAAAAATCAGTACATTCCCTCATTTGGCTTACTTGTGCTTCACTCTGGAAGGACTTTTGCACACATCTTTGGAGGTCCTAATGAAGATTATCCTCAGGCATCTTAGGTTCCCTGACTCCTTTACAACCGCAATTGTAGCCAGCATCTGCCCTTCTTCTTGGGGATCCTTAAATCCTCATTAACTAGGCTCTGAGGTCTCTCTCTTTTATTCATCTTAGAGATACCTTAGCAGCACCCTTGAATATTCTAACCTTGGCTCCCTTGGTATTTTCCTATCTTTGTATTGAGGGGCCAGCTCAATATTAGGAAAATCATGGTGGAAAATCAGAAATTCATGACATTACCTCGCCCTTAAAATCATAGTCGTCCTCGACTATAAGGTAGAGAGATAAAGTCATTCATTAGTCTCTTTACATAGTGGGTTATGGATCCACATTTAACCTGTCAACATCATTCCAAAGTGAGTGACTAAGCTCACTTAGTGCTTGAGAGACTTAGCTGCCACAAGCATGTCACATAGTAGTCCATGAGCATGTAACGAGTAAGCATCATTCCAATATGGTTGACAAGACCATAGTGGTGCTAGGGAGAATAAACTGCTACCAACATGTCATAAGTTATAGTCTATTTGACATTTTAGAGAAGAGAAAATTCCGTACTGGATGACTAGTCCATACAGTGCTTAGGAGACAAAGCTGCCATAAGCTTGTGCAAGTCATATACATGGTACCTACTTGCAGGTCTTAAATACACAAGTATGCATACTGAAAACATGTATAAAACATAGTGCATTTTATTCAATTGAATCATTATAAGCATTGACAAGGTGTTGGGAATCCTTGAGTTGGACGCCTTACATCCATCGTGCATCCTCAAAAGGATAATTTTTAAATTTGATAAGATATCGACGAATAGTCTTACCACCATTATGTAGTACCTTGTCTTCATGTCGTAGGATGGGCTCTGGTTGGAGTACTTCCTCTATACCCTCGAATTTTGGTGGTTCTTCCATCATTGGTTCTTTGGGAATTTCCCTTTTGTATGGTTTTAGCAGGCTCACATGAAATGCATTGTGTATGAGCCAGTGAGAGGGTAACTTGAGTCTATAGGCAGTTTCATTGATGGGTGCAAGTACTTGGAATGGACCATAGTATCTTTTTCCTAATTTAGCATAATACTCTTGGTGACCTGTAGGAGTTTTACCCGACGTATGCCTTAGACGCGCTTTGGAAACTTAAGTAGTACCCAATCATTTTCTTTGAAACTTAAAGCTCTTCTGTGCTTATCATCAGTAGCAGCTTTATGTTTGTTTTGCGAGATGAGTAGAGCCTCTTTAACTTTTTGGTGGAAGGATTCCTTGAGGTCACGTGTATACTCATCAGTAGTAAAAATTTTTCCATGCATTTTAAGAAGTAAGGGAGATTTACATTTACCCTCAATTATCTCAAAGGGAGCTTTACCTGTAGAGGTATGTACAGTATTATTGTATGCATACTCTACAATGATAAATACTTTTCCCATTGGGATCGTTGATCTACTTTCGTAACATAGGCTTTTAGAAGATCCAAAACCGTGGAGTTTGCTATCTCACTTTGGCCATCTGTTTGTGGGTGATAGGCCGAAGAGAAATTCAACTTGGTTCCCAAATTCTCAAAGAGACCCTTCCAGAAATTACTGGTCATGTGGGGATCTCTATCGAAAATAATGGATGTTGGCAAGCCATGGTACTTAAAGATTTGAGAAATGAAGAGGTTAGCCATATGATGAGCCTTAATAGTCTTTTTGACAGGAATGAAGTGAGCTTGTTTGCTAAATCTGTTGACTATAGTCCAAATTCCTGTGTTGCCTTGGAGAGACTCGGGTAATCCAAAGATAAAATCCATGGATATACTCTCCCATGGTGCATCAGGAATAGGTAATGGTTGAAGTAAGCTAGGTTGTTTCCCTCTATCATACTTGGTCTTTTGGTGGACTATGCATTGGGAGACATAAGCATGGATTTCTCGTTTCATAGTTGGCCAATAAAAATACATTTCTACTGCACGTAGGGTTGTTTGGATACTCCAATGCCCCTTATAAGATGGAGCATGAGATTCATACATGACCTTCTCATGTAGTGAGTTGGTTACACATAGCCTATGGTCATAGAGAAGATAGCCATCTTGTAAAGAGAATGGCTCCTGGTTCTTCCCTAGAGCAAGGGCAGACATAGTATCCTTGAAATCATGATCAGTAGCATACTCATCTATCATAGAAGATAGGTCATTATGAGTAGCTATTAAAATTGCATTAACTTTGGGCAGTCTTGAGAGTGCATTAGCCACTTGATTGTGCTTGCCAGGAATGTGAGCAACATGAAAACTAAACTGCGAAAGAAAATTTGCCCACCTCATTTGCTTGTCTGTTAACTTAGTCTATGTCATGAAGTACTTGAGACTCTGATGATCCGTGCGAAGGATGAAAGGAGTTCTGAGCAAATAATGCTTCCATACTGCTAAGGCATGAACAATAGCTAAAATTTCTTTTTCATATATGCCTAAAGTTCTTTCATGGACATTCAACCTTCGACTCTCATATGTTATGGCATGCCCTTCTTGAAGCAAAAGTGCCCCAAGGCAATCGCCACAAGCATCACATTGGACCTCGAATGGCTTGGAGAGATCCGGAAGAATGAATACAGGCTGAAAAATTAACTTTAGCCTTAGATTATCAAAAGCTTGTTGAGCCTTAGGACTCCATTTATACTTGACCTGTTTTTTAGTTAGATCATGTAATGGTCATGCAATAGCTGAGAACTTCTCTATGAAGTGCCTGTAGTATGCACACATACCAATGAAGCTTTGTAGTTCATGTAAGTTCTTGGCTGTGGCCTGGGTTGTGGCCACTCCTTGATTATCTCTAGCTTGGTGGGATCCATATGGATGCTAGCTCTAGAGATAATATGGCATAGATAGTGAATTTCTTGCAAGAAAAATTCACTCTTCTTTCTATTAATATAGAGCTTGTTATCTCATAAAGCTTGAAATGTTACCTTGAGATGCTCCTTGTGTTTTGGCAAAGACTTTGAGTAGAGAATTATGTCGTCAAAGAAGACTCCCGTGAAATGATGATATGTCGGCAGAAGATCTTCTCCATCATGTGATTGAACGTGCATTGCTAAGTCCAAAGGGCATGACAAGATATTCATAGAGTCCAAAGGTGGTCCTGAAATCAGTTTTATGAATGTCTTGCTCTACTATTCTGATATGATGATAGCCACTCTTAAGGTCTATTCTACTGAAGTAGATAGATCCTTGTAGCTCATCAAAGAGATCTTCTATTCTGGGTACAGGAAATTGGTTCTTGATCGTTAGTCTATTGAGTGCTCTATAATTGAAACACATGCGATATGTGCCATTTTTCTTTTGCACCAGTAAGATTGGAGAGCAAAATGGAGATGAGCTAGGTCTCACCATTCCATTCTCTACTAGCTCGTTTACTTGCCTCATAATGTCCTCTTTTTGACTTTGTGAAACTCGATAAGGAGGCTTGTTGGGCGGTGAGCTTCCAGGTATAAGCTCTATTAGATGATCATCATCGCCTCTGTTAGGAGGTAACTCCTTAGGAATGTCATCTATGAAAATATCCTTATATTCATTTAGAAATAGAGATAACTCTCTCTCTTCTTTCTCTTCTTGAGAGATAGATGTGTTAGACAAATCAACAGAGTTAGATGGGACACTTTTGACAAAGATCATGTATGCGAAAACAGAACTTAGGATTACTTCTTCATGCTTAAGAGGTGAGATAAAGAAGTTTTCTTTGTCCACATAACTCTGTATATGGAGCCTTAGTTTTCCAATGAGTGGAGTGACTATAACATTTTTCCCTTTAAAGGCTCCATCAGCTTGAAAAACATGTCCCATCTCAAAAGAATGCACTCCTAGCTTGGCGGCCATCTCATGTGATATAAAATTATGAGTAGAACTTGGATCAAAGAGTATGAGAGCATCATGTTCTCTCGCCTTACCCCAAGCATAGGAGAGTGGAGAGCCTTCACAATGTCCACTTTTGGGAGTTCCACAAGGGAAGCCCTTGGTGGTGCACTGTTGTTGTGCTTCTGTGGACATGCTTTGTAAATATGTCCTTGTTGCCCACATTTGAAGCACTTGTTCTCCTTCCTATAACATTCGAGCTCCTCGTTGGATAAGCGATTCTTCTCTTTATAACCTCCCTGCTCCTTCAACTTCTTGTTGGTGTTGCCCTTGGAGGTCGACTTCTTTTTGGTAGGTGCATCTTTAGCTTCCAAAGGCTTAGTAAACTTTTTAGCCTCCTGATTTTGGAAGTTAATCCTTTTTGAAGCTACCATTGAATGATGGATCACTACCGACATAGAGCGAGGTCGTTGTGAGTTAATGTACTCACTCATCTCATCAGGCAAACCCGCACAGTATTACTGCCTCTGCTCTACAAAATCTATCTTTTATAGACGATAGCTTTGAAGATGTAAATCCCAAAACTTCTCTATATACTTAAAGATAGATTCATGTGGCAACTTCTTCAAGCCTCTCCATTTAGTGAGGACTTTGTCTTCAGCCTTGCTTGAAAGGAATTGCTTAAGAATAGCAATGCTCAAGCTTTTCATGTCTTTGGGGTTGTTCCATTTGCCCATAGGCTAGCCCACCATTGTCTAGCTAACTTTTGAAAGTACATGCCCACATTGCGAAGCTTGGATGACTTAGTGAAGTCTTCGTCGCCAAAAGTAGCATCAAACTGTTGGATGAAGGCTAGTGGCACCAAAGGCACCATCATAAGTAAGGAAAGTAATATTCTTTGTTCCCTCCTTGAACTTCTTAAGCTTGCGAGATCGCTTCCAAGTAGCATGAGTACGTCGATGTCTTCGCTTCCTTGACTTCTTGGAATCGGTCTCACTTTCAAAAGAAGGAGAGGATGAATCATAGGGTGGAGAAGAAGATGGTAATCTCTTTCTTGCCCTCTTGGATTCACGCTTCTCTCTCTTTCTTTCATGGAGAGTAGACTTAGGCGGAGTTCTCTTCCTCTTGGGAGGACTTAGAGATCGTTTTGGCCGCTGTCTCCTTGGAGCCATGTTGCTGCTCGAATCACTGGTAGGTGATTCTTCATCATCTTGAGCCTTGGTTTCCATGGGAACATGTGGAAGCTTCTCATGATCATCCTTTCTCTCCCTCATAGAGGTTTCTCTTTTTGAGATCTTAGTAGGCTGAGGCCCCATAGGAATTCTCTCTTGTTGGGAAAAGAAGAGTCTACGAGACTGAAGCTGTTGCATAAGTTCCCCTTGAATCATAGGATTCTCCATAACATTGTGTAAATTAGTAACCAAAGAAGTTATTAATTCTTGCATGATAGTAGGTGCCTCCTATGCACTAACTCTACTCTCTTGATTATTGCCGGCCATTGCTAAGTAACATTTACAAAGGTTCTTAAAAATTTCCGAAGTCAGACTACTCTCTTCTCAAAGAATAAGCTCTTAAACACCCACACTTTTGATAACGTGCCCTCGAATTACAATGAACAGTGGAGTAGGTCTAACATAGCCGAATCTGTCAAGGGATAGCACATGGCAGATAGTGCCTGGAAGGCTTACCTGCTAGCTCAATAATAGTTAGGCCAAAGGCCAGTCAAAGTTGACTCTATTATTAATACTGTAGCTCCTGATGGTGTGCAACCATACCCCACGGAGTAGGCATGACAAACTAGATAATAAATCCTAGTCCCACTTGCCCAAGAGTAATTAACATGCCCTAATCTTGTAGGTTTTTTAAGAACCTCTCCTCGTCAACAAGAAAAGAATAGCCTATGCTCAGATACCAATGTTAAGTTTATTGCAAATCATTCAACCATAGAGATTATTCCTTTAAGAGAAAGAGAAAGATGTGTGTTGCATGGTTGGAGAATATTCAAAGGAACAATTGCCAGACTTGACTTAACAGTAGCCAAACAGAATCAAACATAAGAGAGAAAATAGTGACAACAATTGAGGACTAGATTTACATGGAGCCAGTCCCCCCTCCAAGAGGCATCTGCATTATATAATTATCAAAGAGAATTCTTTGTACAATGCAATCGTGCTTCCTTCACAAGCCTTGTGTGTCAGAGATAAAAAACTCTACACATTAACCCAAAATCTTGATGGGGCCTCCCTCCCAAGGTCTCAAACGCCTTCAAAGATAGAGAGAGCAATGGGGAGAAAGGGAGATCGAGAGGAAACAGAGAGTACCTATACCAGAAAGAGTACTCCTCACATGTAAGATCTCTCAGCATAGCATAATAATACATAAGTAATCATAGAGAGAGAGAGAGAGAGAGAGAGAGAGAGAGAGAGAGAGATGCATGTTTAGCAGCAATTAAGCATGAATCTGGCATGGTTTTACAACACATAACCAAGAGTTTGTCATAGTAGGCAAGCCCATTGTACTCCTTGTGCAACTAGGGAGTTACCTTGAGTCATTTGGTCAAGCCTTCAACAACCAAAAACGGAGTCTGAAGGTGATTTATATAGGCATGGGAGTGTGTGTGAGCACAGATTCTCTCTCTACACTCTCTCTCCTCCCCCACACGCATGGATCTCTGCTTGGAATAGAGAGAATGGGCCTAAAAGCAGGGTTTTTGGCCCTATTCCTGGCCCGTGGCTTGGGGATAAGGCCACCTCTCTCTACATTCTCTCTCTAAAAATGGGGCATGTGGACTTTTGCCTCTATTCTAAGAGAATGGGGTGGCGGTGGGCTTCTTGGTCCCTTTCCCACTTGAGCTGGCCACAATGGGGCCCTTTAGCCCCTCTCCCCTCCTCATTGACCTTGGTCCCATTATGCTCAAGGCATATTCTACCAAATTCATCCATGATCTTCACATTTTGACCATGAACCTTAGTCTAGTAGACAATTTAAGCATACATTAAGACCCCTATTGGTCTAACTATGATTTACCCTCGGTCCCTTATGGAAATTGATTATTTCCTCATCCTGGACTTAAGCAAAAATCAGTACATTTGCTTCATTCTGGAAGGACTTTTGCACACATCTTTGGAGGTCCTAATGAAGATTATCCTCATGCATCTTAGGTTTCTTGACTCCTTTACAATCGCAGTTGTAGCCAACATCTACCCTTCTTCCTAGGGATCCTTAAATCCTTATTAACTAGGCTCTGAGGTCTCTCTCTTTTATTCATCTTAGAGATACCTTAGCAGCACCCTTAAATATTCTGACCATGGCTCCCTTAGTATTTTCCTATCTTTGTATTGAGGGGTCAGCTCAATATTAAAAAAATCATGGTGAAAAATAAAAAATTCATAACTGTGTGTGTGTGTGTGTGTGTGTGTGTGTGTGTGTGTGTGTGTGTGTTTGTGTGTGTGTGAACAGTAGATTAGTTGGTGATTACAAAATACAATGTGTCATTTACCATTATGCATACAAAATTCAAACAATGAGTCAATGGCAGTTTATGGAGAAGGGGCAATTTATTTCCACAAAGAAAGAGGCTTCACCATGGAAGCCCTCTTCCAACACATGACGCTCACCCAAGCAAGTGGTAACACTTTAATTCTCATAGTTTATGAGCTCTTGCAAGAACTCACCATGGCAGTCTTCATGAAGGATCTTGGAAAAATACTTACAGTCCATCTCCTCTTGAAGCTTTTGGTTCAACAGGAGATATAGTTTTCTAAAAGAAGGATGTAAGAGAGTTGCAGAGCTATGGATAGGCCTCTTTTTCCAATCCCACCCCTTTATAAAAATGTGGAGGATGTGATCACTTGAGAGAGTCCTCAAATGAAGGTAAAATTGATTATTAATAGGGAGAGGAACGTAGGGACTTGGATAGGGGAGACCCAAGTCTTGAGAGAAGAGTATAGACTTCTATTAGGTGGCCCATCAAGAATGGCCAAGGCCTCTATATGCCTCTTTTATGAGGATGTGGAGGATAGAGCCCTCCATATCTAGCATATTGAGGACTTTGTAGATAGACAAGATCATGACCACGAGATTCTTGACGTCTTGCCAAGTTCTTCTTTGAGACAAAGATGGTAGATGTTCTTTGCATCTTATTAAGAATGTGCTAGCCACTTATTTGCATATTGTAAAGGCACTCTACCAGCAGCCACACCGTCACAAATTAGATTAGCTATGGGTTTGTCAAGTCCACGCCTGAGTAGGAGTGATATAAAAGTATCGATACTTTTATATAAAAGTATCGATACTTTTTTATAAAAGTATCGATACCAGAAGCCACACCGTCACAAATTAGATTAGCTATGGGTTTGTCAAGTCCACGCCTGAGTAGGAGTGATATAAAAGTATCGATACTTTGGAGTTGATGAAAGTGACAATGGAGAGCATGACCTTCATCATGAAAGCTCACAAATTTTCTTCATAAGGAGGTTGAGCAAGGTGAAGCATATGCCATTCTATTAAAGATTGTATAGTTGACCTTAAGTTTGCGATCCATCTTCTTGCGATTTTATACGTTGTCACAATAACAACTTGTACAAATTTTCTTAGGCCCAACAGGGCATGTTCAATAAATAATAAAGAGGATGCAAAGTAGAAACTTTAAACTTGAGAGGCGGAGTCATGAAACAAAGAAAGGATCAAGTCAATTGCCGCCTTGATGGAAGGAGAAGTTAGTTGCAGCCTCTCGTTTATTACTTCACATTAACAAGTAGACTTCTCTAACATTTGTCGTGGATTGCATGCAAAGTTTTGCTTGCACTTGCTGGCTTGGTTTCCCACGTGCTTTTCAAGTGTTGCTTGAGGCAAGTGATAGACAAGGTCATGGATTGACTACAATATTTGCACACATTAGGACTGGGCTTGACCTTTCAAAGTAGGAATGATAGTTGGTGAAAGCATTGTGTGTGTGTGTGTGAGAGAGAGAGAGAGAGAGAGCCTTGCGAACATGAGGAAACTAAAACCGAAGGACTTGATGGCTAAGAATTGAGGTGATTGCCAATAGTAGAAATCAAAGGGGAGAGCTTGGGAGTCATCAAGGAAGAAGAAGGAGAGAGAATACTATATAGCTATGAGAGAGAGAGAGAGAGAGAAGACTGGACTCTTCTAGAGTAGAGTATGTGAGAAGAGTCTACTATATACTATTATCTATTTGTTGAGTATGTAAAAGACTAGAGCACATGAGAGAGTAGATTATGTGAAAGAGAGACTAGAGTGCATTAGAAGGGTTCAAAACCAAAGGAGATTCAAAGGGGGTTCCTACTTCCAAGAAGTGATTGGGAAAGGTGTACATCAGCTTAGCCTAGAGCTGATTCCAAATCCAAAACAACAGGCTAAGAGGAGCCAAAAGAGGAAAGTATCTAGTTCAAAAACGAAAGAAAACAATGTAAAAATGACCAAAATTCGGTTTCACCTACAATTTCTCCCATTAAGGAATGCTCAAAAAGGATTTTTATATGTTTGCAAAATTGTTTTTCCCAAAAACTACTTTTACGCCTCCAAGAGCCCACAAGAACCCCTGATAGCTCTAGCTATTACATTTTTGACCCATAAACTCTATCCACCTGCTGCGCTTTGCTGAAATGGAAGGGATGAAAGTGGAAAGATGGACAGCTAGAGTTGAAGACTATAGTCGACGAACAAGCCAAATGGAACATCCTTCAACCATGGATTAGGGCAAGTTTGTGTAACTGCTAAGAATCTTTTGTATTCAAAAAGACATAAGTTCCAAAAGTGAGAGGACAAGGAAATTGGGGATGCTAGTTTCCACCTTGTTTATGATAGGACAAGGAAACTGAGCATGCTACTTTCCACCTTGCTTATGACAGGACAAGCAAACTGGGCATGCTAGTTTCCACCTTGTCTATGCCCTTATATAGGACTCCTTGTCCACATTGGGGCCCCCTAGCTTCATGCCTAGATACCATGTGTCTCTAGGATCCTTGTCCTGACATTACTCTCTCCTTGGAGAAGAGTTTTTATCCTCAAACATGATCATCAAGGCTACTTATGCAAGGTGAAGACCTTCTTCTCAGCATCTGACCAACTTTGGTAAGATATTTCTTGACCATAAGTATCTTAGATACGACTCTTAGCCGTGCTAACCTTTGTGAGATCATTGTCTTTGATCTTAGCTTGTAACCGTAGATCATAAAGAGAGCATAGAGTTCATAACTCTTAACATTGTGAGACCATGCCCTCACATAATCTAATAGTTAGTAATACAAAGAGCTTGTAGCTCACCATACTAATCATAGCATCGTATGTTGTGGCTAGCCAAATCATAAACTCTGGGACAAAGTCCTGAAGATCAATAGTCTCGGTAGTCAAAATTGCCTTAAAGTCTCATGTTGCCTCAGATACTTTCTTACTGAGCACTAGGGTCCCATTCCACTAGTGTGCATGCCTTAGCAAAAAGACATCCTATTCTTGTAGAAGTCTAAATATTGATGCAGATCCTCTAAGAGTGGATGTCTCGATCTAAGATCAAAATATGTAGCTATCATATATAGAGATATGGAATAGCTTATGTCCTTCAGTAGACTTCCTTCATGAAATGGCCATTTTCTTTCTTTTGTCTACTAAGAGGATGTGTCCTCGTAGGATAGCTCTGTGAGTTATCCTCGTAGGATACTTCTACATGTGCTTCCAATATCGGCGAAGAGTGAGGAAAACACTCCGTTTGTGGAAACAACAAGAAAACTTAGGACATAGCGACATCATATGCCACCCTCTAGCTATCCCAGCAGTGTAGTGTAAGCTGTGTGAGAAGAAAAGCCTTGTATATGTGGCTCGTGAGAGCTTACTCTGAGCTCAAAACAAGAGGAGAATTCAATATGGCTAGAAACGAAGTATGATATTGTCCTTTGCTCCAAATGAAATCTTATCAGTGATGCAAGAGACTCAAAAAGAGAGTCATAACAACCTTATATCGTAGTCATTGATCACTTGACCAATGTGCCTTCATAAAACAAACGTAGATATCATTGTATGACATGAACCATCTTAAGCAGTGAAGTAGTGGAAGCTATGAGCATTGAGAAGCTCATAGATGGAAATTGATTGGCTCATAGCCATAAAAATAAGGAAGTGTTAGTGTAGATAGTCATGCTAGAGAATTGCAAGACTCCAAAGCTCGTAGCCATATACAAGAAATGGAGTTGCTGATATAGATCCATCCATAGAGAGAAACAAGATCCCAAGGCTCTTAGCCACCAACATAAATAGATGCTTGATTCATAATTACTTAAGAGAGATTGAGCACAAACCATCAAGAGAAAACCAAAAAACTATGGCTCACAGCCATAAACATAATCATCTGCACCGATCCATAAAGAAATGTAGAGATGGATCCTTGAGAATGACCATAGTCAATGGTTCGAAGCCATAAAAAGAAGCATCAGTAACAAATATATAGAGATGGAACATATAGAATATCCATCAACTATGATTTGTAGTCATAGTTAACTAGAATCCATAAACTGATAACCATAGAGTGATGAAGAAATTAGATAGAAGCTTTGAATATCGATGTATAATTCATCGATTTCGATGAGTTGTACCCATGATAAACGTCAAAAATCCTTCGTATAAAAATGATAAATTGACAATGACATCATCATAAAAGATCTAGATGTCCATAATATAGTTATGAAACTCTCGTAGACACCTGCAAAACCAAAAAATACATAGATTTTTTAACATGAAGCATAAATTGATATACCTCATGGAACAATGATGAAAACTAGGTACTGATAGCCGATAGAAAGATCCATCAGAATATGAGAAATCGTGTGACAATACATGGACGTGCCATAGATAACTTATACATGCCTTGTACTGCCTTGCATGTCTTGCATATATACTTTACAGACTGGCAAAGTGATGATGTATGCACTAATTTTGCAGATATACACATGCCTTGTATGCTTATTTCCAACACATGTGCATGCCTGATCTCCTTGAGACCAGTCCATCATGATAACATCTTGGATGCTATTGTTTAAACCATTTACCTTGGGGACTTATCACTTTTCCTGTCCTAAAACCTATAGGCTCTGAACAGTCAGGAGATAATTGAAAATTAATTGAAGGAGCCTATGTTGCTAGTCCTCGAAATGGAAACAAAGGAGTCTTATTGAAATCCTCATCAGACTCTGATGATGAGATGGTTCCTAATATTCAAGTTTAGAGATCAACAACTAAATAGTATGGACATAGAAATTAAAAGCTCCAATAAGCCCATGTCTCAAGCATATGAAGAAACTGCTTCAAGCCTCAAAGTTACAAAATCCAAAAGGATGAAAGATGTTACTAGGGATCCTAATCGTCAATCTTTCAGTATTTTAAAACCCTCTAAAACCTACAAGAAATGAAGTGTTCTCCAGTAATTGGTCTTTCTCTTAACTTGCAAGGGGTTTTCTAATCTTCTAGCTATCAAACTATGGCTATAGGGGGCTTCTTTCAAACCTGATTTTGTTTTCTTGTAGGAAGTGAAGGCCACAAGATTTTATTTACAAACTAATCTTCTAAACAAGATCATCTCATGAATGAATTGGTTTCCTTCTGATGACCACTGTCAAGATCGTGTGGGGAGAGACACAGTTCTTGGATATCCATTAAATATAGTCATTTGATATCAAATGTTCAAAAAAGCAATACTCGTCAATGGGTAGCTATTTCGCTGGAAGCATCCTTTAACTATATACCCTTGTTTCACTATATGCTTCCAATGCTATAAGCGAAAGGATCATGCTATGGCAAGAACTTGCTCTACTCTCTAACCCATGTGTTATTGTAGGTGATTTCAACATGGTTGAATCCTTGGATGATAGAGGGCATAGAAGAGAAATCACAATTGGAGATAGAGACACTACAAGGAAATAGAGGCATACCGATGTCAAGGGTCAGTATTAGTATGTCATTCCGATGAAATGGCTTCAAAAAAAATGTCGGCATTTTATAGCATCATTGCTATACTATACCGAAAATTTTGTAAAAAATAATATATCATCGCTATAATATAGCATTGCTAAAGTATAGCGACACAGTGTCGCTACTGACATTGTTAAGGAGTGTCGCTATTGGATAGCAATGCTTTGTGATTTACAAAAGAAATTTGTGCTCCCACACTCGGTTGAAACCGAGAGTAGGAGCAAAATCCTTCTCACCTCCCCCCTACTCCACTTATCTCTCCCCCTCTCTCTCCCCCCCCCCCCCCCACACACACACACACACACAAGTGCATACATACACACACATAGAGAAATCATACATACAAACATCCATGCACACACAAAGAATACACATACACACACATACAAAGAAAATGCATTTACATAGATATTCACGTACACATGTGCACACACACACACACACATCCACATGCATATAGTCACTAATGCAAACATACACACACACATCCACAAAGAAAATGTATATATACACACATCCATGCACATAAGTTATGCACACATATACACAGTCACATGCACATGTGTACGTTTGTGTACATTGAAACACGCACACTAATGTGTATATGTATAGGTATTGAGAAATGAAATGAAATGAAATGATATATTAATATCTTCAAAAGACCAAAATGACCACACCGGCCAAAAAGTTATAAAGTGGTGAATCTAATATAATGTCTAGGTACAAAGAATAGAACCAACAAAATCAAATAACAAAATAGGTGAAAAACCAGCATGGAAACTATGGGTTTTACTTGATACAATGAGTGAGGAGAGGAAGTGTGTGATCATCATCGTGATAGCAACATTTGTCACTCGCAAAGCTTATCAATCTCTTCCATGGTTAGTAATCTAATTGGGCATCTCACATTTTGAGATAGGGTTATCCAGATCTTCTGTTGTAGCCTGCATCAAGATCTTGATGTCCCTTGCATTTGTGGATGTCTAGTTCTTCCTAGCTCTAGCACTCAGTCAACCAGTGAGCCTATGGAGAGGGGGATGTACGTCCCTTCTTTACAGCAGTGATGGTGACGTCAAACTCTAAACGAGCATCCACCGCATGATGCATGGTCATACATGGTTTATTGACCAAGCTTTGTTGTGGTTGTTGTTCTTCTACAATGACTGCCTCAAAGAAGTATACGATATGCCTTTGGAAGGGTCTATCTCCAATCCTTTCGAGTAAATTCTCCAAGTAAGAATAATCCAGAATATCTTTGGTGTTTGCATCTCATGACTCTCAAAAGTGGTCCAAACCCTTCTCTAAACAAGCAGTGGAACTGGCCATGTATCTCATAGTACACGGGGCAATGATAGAGTGAGAGATAGAGATTTGGAGAGTGTTAGAAGAAGATAGAGATAGAGCTACAAGTAGAGACAAAAGTTAGAAGGAGACAGATAGAGATAGATCTAGATTGATAAGGAGATTTAGAGAGAGATTTAGAGAGAATTAGCGAGGAAGATAGATATATATGGAGAGGGAATTAGAGAGAGAGAGTTCATGGGAGAAAATTGGAGAGATAGATGGCATCAGAGATAAAGCGAGAGATACATCGAGAAAGAGAGACAAAGAGTAAGAGAACGTCAAAATGAGTGAGAATAGACATTAGCTTAAACTAGTTATGCTTGTGAATTACATTGGGACGAGTGATACTAAGATTTATTATCTGAGGAGTCTTGCCGGTATGGTTGCACACCATCAAGAGCTACAGTCTTAATGATGGAGTTTAAGTGGAATTGCCTTTGGCTTTACTATTATATTGATCTATAGAAAGCTTGATAGGTGCTAGCCCTTGACCACCTCGCACTATTAAATCCACTCCTCTACTCCACTATAATTTGCAAGATAGTCAGCCGCGTCTAGTTATTACCGTCTAGTTATTACGTCTAGTTATTGCTGAAGGAACATAAAAGTTGCTTTTTAAAGTGTGCATTCATAGGACATTTGTAGGACTGAAGCAATGTAAAAGTTTTGTTAAGTGTACATTGTGATGTTGATAAAAGTTTTGGAATTTTGATCTAAACAAGATTGGAGATATGATATATAGTCATTACGATTGAGCTTAAAAGTATTGTTATTGTTATTTATTGAGACTCTTGTAAAAATCAATGAATTTTTTGTTTAAAATCATGACAAAATGCTGGCAAATTTTTTAAAAATAGATGGTCTTCAAGGTGTGATAGAATCTAATTATTAGTAATAGACCTAAGCAAAGACTAAAGCATGTGACATTCAATGAAAAAAAGGTTAGCCTTTAGCAAGTGCCATTCAACCCTTGGCATGTCATCATCATCATCGAAAGATGTCATGTCTTCAACCATCTCATGTCCACACTTATTATTTTCACTTTAAGAGGTTCCCATTACTTATACAAAGTTCAAATATCTCCTTGCCTAATAAATATCTTAAAGTTGTTCTTTGGAGTCTAACCAACGGCCATGACGTGCTAGAGCAACAATGTGTTTAGTTATGGCTCGTAATGTGATTAGTTATAGTTAATTGTGCAATGAAGGACTCTCACATCTCATGGCTATCGGTTATGACTAATTGTGCAATGAAGGACTCTTACATCTCATGGCTGTCGGTTAGTCTCCAAAGGATAACTAAGGTATTTTGTAAGCAAGGAGATGTTTGTGCTTTGTATAAGGAGTGGGAGCTTGTTAAGGACAATGGTAAGCATGGATATAAGATGGTTAAAAACATGGCATCTTATGATGTTTATAATATCATGCAAAGGTATCGTGCAAACATCACAAAGGCAAAAACTACAAGGTCTATCCATTGCACAATATCTACTATCTATAGCCATCTCCAATTTTTCTCATATATATATATGTGTGTGTGTGTGTGTGTGTGTGTGTGTGTTTTTGTGTGTGTATCTATATATGCATCTATATGTGTATATATGTGTGTATATGTATGTATATATGTGTATATGTATCTATATGTGTATATATCTGTGTATATGTATGTATGTATGTATATGTGTATATTTGTGTGTATATATATGTGAGTATGTGTGTATACATGTATATGTGTAATCTTTCTTTCTTTATCTCTCTCTCTCTTTGACGCGTAACATTATCTCTCTAGAAAAAGCTACGCAAGGCATTCTCTCTCTAGCACACCACATTATATCTCTAAAAAAGCAAGCGATGGAATCTCTCTCTCTCTAATGCACCACATTATCTCTCTAGAAAAGCGAGCTATGGATCCTCTCTCTCTAGCACTCAACATTCTCTCTCTAGAAAAGCAAGCGATGGACCCTCTCTCTCTAATGCTCAATCTTCTCTCTCTAGAAAAGCAAGTGATGGACTCTCTCTCTAGCACTCAACCTTCTCTGTCTAGAAAAGCAAGCGATGGAGCCTCTCTCTCTAATGTGCCACATTATCTCTCTAGAAAAGCTAGCGATAGACCCTCTCTCTCTAGCGCTCAACATTCTCTCTCTAGAAAAGCAAGCGAGGGACCCTCTCTCTCTAGCACTCAATATTCTCTCTCTAGAAGAGCAAATGATGGACTCTCTCTCTAGCACTCAATCTTCTCTCTCTAGAAAAGCAAGCAATGGACTCTCTCTCTAGCACTCAACCTTCTCTCTCTAGAAAAGCAAGCGATGAATTTTCTCTCTCTAGCATGAGATTTTCTCTCTCTAGAAAAAATCAATTCTCTCTCTCAAGTTGAGAAGAAAAGCTAGTCAATTCGATTAGAAACAAAGCAGCTTTGACTTTTTTGTTGAAACACACGAAAAGTTTAAAAGCTGAAAAGCTGTCCTAGACCTCCTCCCTAGGCTATATAAGGGTTCATAGGATGCCACTTTGAGAACACACAGACACACTTATCCCCTCATCGACGAAGCCTCTCTTCCGAGAGGATTGATGAAGCCTCTCCACCGCATGCGAATAGTTGGAGACCCTATATTACGAGAGATAAATCGACGACGAAGATGCCTCCCAAACGCAGCTTGAAGAGAGTCAAAGTCAGGTCAAGTAACACTCCAGAAATTCAAGTCGATCAACATTAGGAGATCAACATCAGGAGCAACCAACCGTAATCTCAGTTGCTAAACAAGACTAGAACCAGGCTATCGTAGCACCAATAGCTCCAACAGTTCCCTAGGTACCAGCAAGTTAGAGTTAATTTGATCTCATGTATTGCATTGATCGAGGAAACCTAGCTGTCCTTAATGATAATAATGGCCGAAAACTTGAAACTCATGCTGTTTTCTATACTAGAATTATGATTGCTAAAGTTGTATTTTCTTCAATTACTGCTCGAACATCCTTGGTTGATCATCCCAATAGCTTCTAATAGGACCCTAATGGTTTCTTGCAGCAGTTATAAATTGAAAGAGGCCATAACGGCCAAAGTTAATTTTATAATGATTTCTTTTGATGTAAGATCACTATGTCTGCTGAAAGAATGTTTGTTTGCTATGGAAATTTGGTTGAAGGAACCCATGAGGAAACTATTCATTTAATTGTTAAAATAACGTGGTAGTAATTAGGACACACACAATCGATTCGGGTGTGTGTGGGTGTGGAAAGCATGGATCAAATCTTGAATCTAATCATTGGATGGGTGGACCTGAGATGTGCGCGTGCTTTTCACCAACTCATTGCATATCCATGTTAAGAACGCTTAGTTTATGAGATCCCGTCCTTAGGAAAACCAATGGGCGACTGTGCCTCATCGTGATGAGAAAAAAAGCGTCTACTAGTGATCTTAAGGAATAGAGCTAGTCATGGAAGTTCCTTAGACGGCTGTGCCTCACTCTAGATGAGAAAAAAAGCACCTAAGAGTAACTGAGACTAGCTGGCTGTTAGATGACCGACGTAGCTGCATCTTCATGCTTTCCCAGGGTCTGTTATAGCGCCTAACCGTCCTGCTTGGGTCAGCAGAGACGGGAAGGACGAGTGGTACCCTGACAAGGCCCGACATGTACGATCGGGACACCTCACAAGTGGTATCAGAGCATGGTCGAAATTGGGACTAGTAGGGATGTTAATCGTGAAAATCTTGTCGGTGCTGTATGTTATTATCGATGAGTATGCCAAATTTTGGGTATTCCAGACAATGTCCATAACTGCTCAGCAATCAAACTATTACAAGTTTCGTGAATCCGTAATGATAATGCTGGGGATAAGTTGACTATACCTCGTCCCACCAGGATTGACAGAGGATGGAACCGCAATGAGATATTCTCTATTATTTATGTGAGTCGATTAGAAAATCTACGCAATGATTTATGTAGACTAAAGTGGAGTGAAGACTTGAAGTTAGTCAGGTTCTATTTATTTTGGAAAACCGCACCAATAGCCAGGATAGGCGATGGTAGCGCTACTATAAACCGTTGGGTTTACAATCAAGTTGTCGCCAGGATACTGGCGGATAGAGTGGTCATAATGAATAGATCCATAATTCTCGGAAAGGGGAATGGATACAACATGCCTAATTTGCCAGATGTCTACTGACTTCTGTCTACGGTCGAGGAACCTCCAAGATTCTTCACTATAAGTGCTATCAAGTTTCATGGATTCGACCTAGATCCTCATCCTGAAGGATGGACTTAGACTCAACACAATTGTAATTTCGGTTTTAAGCCAGTCTTGTATCTGAATTTTGGTATGCACGACATAAAATGCTCAAGTTTATGAGATTTTAAATCCTAATATTATCCATTTGAATAAATATTCAAATGATACTTGATTTGGGTTAACTCTTTAGCCTAATCATTAAGTCTTTATCTTAAGCAAGGTTCTCTCACCTATAAAAAGGTTTCAACAATGCATAGTGTTTCTTTTTTATCCCGAAAGGCTTAGAGAAATAATGCTTTCTTTCCATCATACTACCTATTTTTGATTATAACATGTCTTTTGATATACAAGTAGTTATTTGCTATAGTTTTGTTTGTTATGTACCAAGAGAATTTGTACACACGATTAATTCCAATTGTTAGACAAAACATATATATAATAGTAAGTACGAATTTGCAGTTCCAAAGAGCAATTCGTAGCTTGTTTGTTCAGCAAATATTGAATGTCATTAACTCGTCTATTAATCATTTTATCCTACCTATGATAAGATATGAATATAACCTTTGTTTTTAATTTTGCTTCGTTTTGATTTTTCATTTTAAAGTAGTTTATATATGTGTGTATGTGTGTGTTAGTGTAAGAGAGAGTGGATGTTGAAGATTCTTGACTACATAACATATCAAGCTCTAGATTTCATAAGATCTATAGCATAGCTCCTTCTCATAACCTTTAAAGCATTCTCACAAACTCTCACAAGCAAGAGGCCCTATGCCTTCCTAGAAAGACTGCTAACTTTGATAGCACGTGTGTGTGTACATACATATATATACATGTGTGTGTGTACATGTGTGTGTGTGTGTATACATGCATAAGTTTTGACAATTGTTGCAAGGACAACCCATCTATCATCCATCATAGGGCACATGGTTGCCTTTCTTGTAGCAACCTACAAGTCTGTCATACCCATGGGCACACCCGCCTCATGTGGGGCAATCAAAGGTAAATGCCTTAGGTCCCATGAACCAAAGGCCTTTGGCCTTAAGGCTTTTGGCCTTACTGGTGTGAAAATGCAACAAACCGAGTGATGGAAGCTCATACAAGTAGCATGCACATTGAAAGAGCTACTTGCAACATGCATAGGAGGCCAAAATAAGCTACAACATAGAAGAGAAAACAAAAGAGGGTGTGAGGATGCTCACATTGGTATTGAGGATTTTCAAAAAATTATATAATTATATTTAAAATAATAAAATAAAATATGCCATCCCTCCCTCTTCCTCTCTCTCCCCTTCTCTCTCTCTTTTGCTTCTATGGGAAAGCTCACTACATCGAAGTATATCCTAATTTTGGCAGTGGTCTCGACATGCGCATAAAATCCATTGGAACTACCCCTTGCTTACAGGGCTACCAAGGTGGCAATTATCATGTGTTAACCTTGGAAAATGACCCTTGGTTTATGGACCTACCCATTGGGGGCATTTCTAGAGCATAATAAGTCACATAGGTAAAGTTGAAGCATGCCCAAAAATTGATAAAAAAGTGGTTATTACGAGTTTGGGACTGGTTTTTGTCAACACTTCGTTGACCCATTGAAATCTCACATGTTCCCACATGCCCCTTGCTTTCTCACATACACTCTTGGGCTAATTTTTCAACAAACCCTTGACCCATTAAATGCTCCCACATGCCCCTTGCTGCTTGGTCAGCAAACCCTTGACCCATTAAATGCTTCCACATGCCCCTTGCTTTCCTAGCTCACATGTTGCTCACTTACTCAATTAATGCATGCCCATTCCTTGCTCTATATAAGGAGGGGTTCAGCATCACTTGAGGGATGAAAAGCGTAGAGATGAAAAACACAGACAAGAAGGCTATGCAAGAGGAGAGGGTGAATATAATAATTAGTGAAAGCTATGGCATCACCATGCACTCTTAGGGAGACTCTACAAGCACGACACTAAGGGTTGGGTACATAACACATATGCACTACACATCTACATCAATGGCGGTGATAATGGCGACCTTGCCCTACTCCAACACTGGTGCACCTCGAGAAGTCTTCCTTGCCCTCGTCACTCTATGCAAAGGTCGCAAGGCACTCATCCTCATCAACCATTATTTTGGTATTGTCTCTTTGGTTATATTACATTTTTCTTCACCTCTTTATCATCCATAGCCAAATCTCTATTGGGATGTACATGCTTCTCTACCACCTCTCTCACTTCCCATCCTTTTTCCACTATGAGAGAGATGACTCTTCTACCTCTATGTATTATGTGTAACATGAGACCACCTATGATTTAAGCTCTCTCTCTCTCTCTCTCTCTCTCTCTCTCTATGTGAGTCATGTTTGGATGTGGATTGAGTATGATAAATACTTATGCTATTGAGTGAGTTCTATGATCACTTATTTCACATGATTGTTTATCATCACCTCATTTGATTGTTTGTCATATGACTTAAGTGGCAATCTTGACATACACACTCGAGTCTATGCATGTGTGATCTTGCATCCTAGCCGCCATAGCTAGGTGGTCCCCCCTATTGTTTGTTTGGTATATTTGAATCCATTCCCCTTGGAGTGATTGTGGTTCCAGCTTGATGGAGGTGTAGAGGCCACCCTCATTGAGCTATGATTTTCCACCATCAGTATGATGCATATTGGATATAGCGTAGGTTAAGCTTCACCCTCTTGCTCACCATAGGGACTATTCTTGCCTTGTGGGAGAGGACCAAAAGTGCTTATTCTTAGTACTAGACTCTTCTCCATGCTAAAAATATCCCAATACATGCACGTCTTTCCCTCCCATCCTAGAGAGAAAGATATGCATACCCCTAGATCTAATAGTAGCATAAGAGAGATAAAAATAAGGATACTATTTTTCACCCTAGCATGCCCTTATATAGGACTATCTGTCCACACTAGCCCCCTAGCCCTATGCCCGGACATCCTATGCTTATAGGACCCTTGTCTTAACACGTGTGATTCAAGAAAGAGTTACATCTATGCTCTCTATGGCAAACCTACCTCCATAGTTTTGGGAAAAGGTTGTTATGATAGCAGTGTCTATCATATATCAATCCCTTAGTATGCCATTGAATTACAAGATTTTGCAAGAGATGTGGATTGGCAAAAGACTAGATTATGACACATTATATGTATTTGGGTGTGAAGCCTTCTCACATGTTCCAACAAATTTATGCAAAAAGTTCAATCTAGAATCACATAGATGTATCTTGATTGGATATAGCATAGATGGAGAGATGGGATAATGTCTTTGGCAGCCAAAATCTAACAAAGTAATTCAAATCTCACAAGTAATTTTCAATGAATCCAAGATGCACAAGCAATCAATAAAAGAGGTTGAATATCACAGAGTCACATGCAATGATGTAGTCCCTCTTGATGTAAAACAACCAACTCAGTCGACTAGTGATGTCTCTACCACTAATAGTACTCCATAGAGAGCAGAGTCTAGTAGTCAAGCACCAATGAGATCCAATCATATGTCTCATGCCCATGAGCATGTTCAACTAGGGTTAACTATTAACTTAACTAGTCACACTAATTGTAGAGAACTTACTTTTTGTTATGATGAAGTTATTCAAATGAAAGATGGCATGAAGTAAGATTTGGCCTTGGAATCTGAGTGAAACTCAATTATGACAAATGAAACATGGAAATTGATCGAGTTGCCAGTGGGCAAACAAGCCTTATATTGCAAATGGGTGTATAAAAAAAATCACACAAGTGAAGATCTCGAACCTAAGCTAAGTTGCATTATATGTTATTTGGTATACATATAATATGCGCATAATGATCGTATTATATAAACACCCCAATTATTCAAACAAAATTTTTGGTGCTATATTAGTAAAAATAGGCCAACAAATTATTCTTCTCACTTTTAATCGAAAGATTATTTGATCAAGAATACTTTAGAGAAAAACAATTTTAGATCAAAAAATTATTCATTTAAAATTAATTTGATCAAAACAAAAGATATATGTACATGCCACGAATTCCTTGTGTGCATGCGATTCACAAAAATAGATATCTAAATCGAAATTATTAGAAAAGACTGATTTAAAAGAAAAGAACAAAGTAAAGATTTAATTTAGTTTTAAAAATTTGTAAATATTAGAGAATGGTTTTAAAAAAAGTTTAATACTTTTTTTCAAAAAATTGTTTAAAAAAAGTTTTATAATTTTTTGAAGAAAAATGGATTTAAAATTTCGATTTTGTGTTTATTTAAAAAAATTACAAATCACTTACCATGTGCTCATTAAGTTGATACTTGGAAATGAGTTTGATAAATTAGCAAACACTTGCCATGTGCTTATTTATTTGACACTTGTGAATTAGATAAAATAGAAAAAAACTGCCATGTGCTCATTCATTTGACACTTGGAAGTGTATTAGATAAATTAGACAGCAACGTTCTCATTTATTTGACACAGAAGTGTACTAGATAATTTAATATTTGATTTTGATGTGTATAGCTTTGCTCTCACTTCAAAATTAAATAGTTTTAATATAGGATTGAATTACAATGTGATGAATATCTCTCTCTTCAAAATTCAATTAATGTTTAGATGTTTAAATATTTAAGATTTAATTTTGGTGTGTAGTAGAGTTTTGCTCACACATAAAAATTAATAGATGTTAAGGTATTTTGATTTTAGGGTTTGATTTTGACGTGTGGATCTTTGCTCTCACTTCAAAAAAAGCATAGATGTGAAAATAGGTTTCATTTTGACGTGTAGATTGTCTATCTATATTCAAAATAAACATAGATGAGGAGATAGGTTTTGATTTTGATGTGTAAAGCTTTGTTCTCACTTCAAGATAAGCATAGATATAAAGATAAGTTTGATTTTGACGTGTGGAGCTTTGCTCTCACTTCAAAATAAACATAGATGGAGATATAGGTTTGATATTGACATGTAGAGCTTTGCTCTTACTTCAAACTATACATAGATGAAAAGATAGGTTTGATTTTAGATCTCTCAAGCTGTGAGTCTATTTTTGATATGGGTTTGTGCATTGGAATGAGCTAATTGAGAGCTATGCTCTAATATACTTAGTCATAAAAAACAATGACTAGCAAACATCATTACGTCCTCTCTTGGAGTAGTGAAATTTGTTAGATCTAGGCTCCGTTTGATGAGAAAAAGACTTTAGAGTGCTCCTAGGAGTGTCTAGAGACTATTGGAAAGGTGTTTGTCACATTTTGTGTTTTGACATCATTACGTCCTCCACTGACACTTTCTTGGTTTTTGGGCTTACTATTGATTGTATATCTCTTCTAGATCCTATTCAGAGTCTAATCATAGTCACTTTGTGTAGGTCTATGTGCTAAAACACTCATTTTGAATTAATGATAGCACATGTGTAATGATGACTTGTAGAGACTTTCATAGTAGTGTTCTCACATGTTCTCACATCATAGACTAAGAACTCTGTGGCTTGACAATCCATCAAGGCCTCCGAGTAACTATCCTTGGGTTATTTGCTCCCCGTTATTGATATTTTTTAATGTATCGCGGTGACATACCACTATGTTACATAGAGAGATCGTGTGACACTTGGTGCGAAGCAAGTCATAAAACCAACCTAAAACACCAAGTCATAAAACCAACCTAAAACACCAAGTACCAACGCTCGCATTAGAGCTCAATCTTTGCATATACACACTTGACCACACTCAAACTTGCCACTTCTCAACACCAAGGAATGTTCAGAATGCTACTCAAAATTGTGTAGATATCTCCCAAATAGTGCAAAAATTGCAGAGGCATGTGAGACACAAAAATATCCAGAATGTCATTCTCAATGTCATGATTGAATAGAGTTAAAAAAATCCCTTTCTCCAAAAAATTCTCTTCATAGGGACTAAAAGTGACTTTGCACTGCCTGCTTGCAAACACTTCTCTTACTGCCCAAGCACCTATGGACTAACTTGCATCACTTCAATGAGCTTAAAATAGAGCTAGGAATCACTTGATACCTCAATCTCTTCTCTTTGGTTTGCACCACTTCTGAGCTTGAATATAGGTTTCTCTCTCCTAACAAAATGGATGCTTGATCTCTAACCGTTCAAGCAATCCTCGCCTCTGATACCACATAAGAGCTTTGATATCACAGTGAAGAGCTCTAATACCAAGATGAAGAGCATGCACTGGGTATGCAAAAGCGTACATGAGAGAGAGAGAGAGAGAGAGAGAGAGAGTATAGAGAAGGGGAAGGAGAAGAAGGAGATGCAGGTGTGGATGGAGCTCTCACTATCATGGAAGTCTCTTGTATGACATGCTATTGCAACACCTGAGATTGCACTTCTAGTTGGTGCATTTGCAGTTGAAGCTATCAATTGAGGTATGAGTAACAACAACATAGAGTATCATGGAGCATTGCATGTCATTAAAGGATACCTACAAAAAATGTGTATAGACTCTTGTATTAATATGCAGGTATGGCTCCATCACTAGAGTGGCTATGTAGGCATGCATATACTAGTAGTGAGCAAGTATTGTTAAGAGTGTCTTATCTCACCTACATGTTGTAAATACTAGATCTAGGTTTATATAGGTCCACTTATCAACATTTTTGCCTTTAAGTAGAAGTATGTTGGATTAAAGGTGACATGCTTATCCAATCAAACATTGGTTGCTCCTCACACTTGTGCACTCTTATTCCTTGTAGTGTAGAAGAAAAAGGGCTTATTCCCATGAACAATAGAGAATCTCACATGGGATGAGAGTAGAGCTCAACTCCCACACCCATTTGTATTTTCCTTATTCTCTCTTTTCTCCTTTCCATTACACATTGCACCATGCACATTTTCTCATTGATCCTTAAACTAGGTCTTGTCAATTTGACATCTCACATGTAAATATTATGAGCTCAATCAAAATAATTTTATGGATTAATTAGGTGGTACAAGCTTTGGACCACTTTTTCCCTAGGTATAGGTGATATAAAGGAGGAGTAGTTTTTGCTCCTATAGGGAGTTTTAAAATTCAATAAAGCTTCAAGAATTGTGAGGCAAGAAAGCCATGCTCAAGAAAATGTTTTTAAAAGTAAAATACAACCAACTACATTAAAAAAATTTCTTTTTCATATGAATATCCAACTATGTAAAGGTAGCAAAAACAAGTGTCAATCAAGGACACTACTCTTTGTACCACCTATCCATGCTATTATCCCTTGGCAAATAGGGGATCAATATTATGTGACTTCAATGAGCAGTTACATTCTCACTAGAGCTGCATATTTTCATGAGAGATTCAAAGTGGTCAAATTAAGTTTCACCTAAACCAAATAGTAGTAAGTCTAGAAAATTTCCTCATTTAAAGTAAGTTTCTCTCTAGTCTCAACATTGGATGATGAAAATGAGCAACATTGCTAGTGTCTTCATGTGCTTTGGTATCTTTATTTCTTAAAAGTATCATTGGACAAGCCATGGTTTTACATAATCTTGTGTTCGTGAAGGCTCTAGTTTATCTTGCTACATGGTTGACTATCATCATGATATGGTTAATCATATGTATCGCATCAATGTAGGTGTCAAACAAAGGGATGCAGCTTATAAAACTAGATTGGCAAAGGTTTGAACACAAGAACCACATATTTAATTTAAATCTAATAAGGTCTAGTCAAATTTATTGATATAATGGGGCTCTACCTTTTAAAAGTCAAGCCAATGTGATTAACAGATTTTGTGTATTATTGGTTAAGACATACTAATTTGCTCTCTCTCTCTCTCTCTCTCTCACACACACACACACACACACACACATATAGACCAACTTGACGACAATTTTATGAGATTTTGAGCTACTTGAAAGTTTCATGGTTAATAATGATACTAGTGGGATAACATGTTATGTGGTATGTACTATGCATAGGAACATATGAAGGCAATTCAGTTTCAATATTTCATAGAGCATAAGAATGCCTTGCTCAATTTCTATAACAATTCTCATAGTGAGACTTACCCTAAAATCTTAAGTCTCTACCAGGGAATCTATAGTCTCCAAATGCTTGTATGCAAGATAGTAGGAATGAAGTAACCCAAGCCTCAAAGGCACCCTAGGCTAATGCTCAATCAATCTAAATAAGTTTTTTCCATGAGCAATGCGAAAATAAAAAAAAAACTTGCCTTTTGTTGTTGTAGGCAAAATCAAATGCTCAATGTACAAGTGAGATATTTTACATATAGTAAGTGCATTTTTCAAATGCCTTATCAAATTGAGGAGAGAACTGATATGGAAAACTACACCATTGTTGCATTGTCTACCGTTGTGCATGAGCCTTTACCATGGGAGCTTCAAACTTAGAGAATTGCCCCAAATCCCACCGACCAAAATCCAAGAGACAGAGTATGCATGTTTGTGTGTCTCTCCACCCATCCTTATAGCCCTAGGATACCAATTAAGGAGCCATTTTAATAAGAGCCAGTTCCCACCAAGGTGAGCTACACAAGAGAACCATTACTTGACCTTGAAACTATCAGCCCTTGGCTAACCTCCAAGCTATGGACCTTGGCCGGCTTGGCCCTTACCTGCACACACATGATCTTATTCTAGAACACTTTCTAGTAGATAAGGAAGTAGACTTTAAAGGAACTTGGAGAAAAACATTTTCTCCTTCCTTGAAGATTTTGGAAGATTTTTTGTTGTTAGGATAAAACTTAGCTCTATCAGTAGCTTGTTGAAGCTTAGCTTTAGCTAACCTAAGATTATCTTGCATTCTTGCTAAAAAGTGTGCTACACTCAAGCATTTCTGCGATGATTCTATAGTATCAGTGATAAAGGAATCATACAATAATTCATTTTAAAAGAAGACATAGTAATCGCCTTATGAGGTCTGTTATTATGTGCAAACTCAAACAATGGTAAAGTACAAATCCCAATGTATCTACCTCTCAGATAAATAAGCACGTAACATATCTTGGAGTACTTGGTTGACCCTTTTCATCTATCTTGGGATGGTCACCACTACTCATATTAAGAGTAACATGTAATTTATCACAAAAATATGTCTCCAAAATTGGCCACAAAAGTGCACATCTCTATCTGAGACAATAGAAACTGGTAATCCATGTAATCTAAATACATTTTGGATAAATGTTGAGCTAAAGCTTTCAGTTATTACACAGTCACTGGGTAAGCCAACCTTGGATATAGCCCCTGGCTATGCCAGATTCAGAGCACACCAACAATTGGACCTGACACACACACACACATGACACGAATCGACACAGAGATGAAGGCGAGACCCCTGATGTCTTATTGTATTAATGAACTAGAATAGAATATAAAGGTTAGCCATTGAGCTAGTTGATACAATACACCAGTGAGGGTACAACTGACAACTAACACAGAAAATTACAATGGGCAATGAGGCATCACCATAGCTAAGCTTACACACAGGGAATACACATGCACACACAAGGGTTGCCGGTGCTCTTGGACTTATTCATGGACTGTCTTCGCTCTCGCGCCAAGGGTATCTTGCACTTCCTTTATACTTGGAGTAACCGCCAGTCGAATCTCCAAGAAACCGTTCGCTTGTCTTCTTGGGTTGTTACTGCCACCTTGACCATTCATTATCCTTAGCTTTTCCCTTAACATTCTTCTCCCTTTTCTTGAACTAACTTCTGGGTTGGACTTTGATCTGAAGTCTTTTAGACTTTTTGGTTCAGGACCATCTGCATCTGTTTCATCCTAGCTCTCCTAAACTTTTACTGCTAGACCAGCTTTCTAGCCTTCCTTTCTTTGGACTTCACTTATACCTAAACCACTTCAAGCCTGAGTCTCGTATCTATTGACATCAATCCAAAATCACATCAGCACCAGGAAGGGTTCAACTCATCCGGTCGCCCCTACCACCCAAAACTGTCAACTTCAATTCAACCAGACCGGCACCATGCTGTGTGCCAGTCCCATTTTCCCTTACTGTAATCTAAAATTTGAGCTGATCTCTTCTTCTGGTCTGGGGTCTTTGAACTCTCTTGACCCTAAAAGTGTGCCAAAAATCTCTCCGTAATCTAAACCAGGAGAACTTTACGGACAAGAGCCATAAAGCTTCTTCTCTTGCTGTTGAGTAGAGGTTTCAAGGACCAGATCTATGATGTCTAAATCTCCCCCCTTAGGCTCCCTGAGCTTGTTGCTTAGTCTTCTCCTTTGCCCACTTACACCGTTTCCTTGATCTTGACCTCTAAGTGGCGGTGACTGCTCTTGACCTAGCCCGTGGTCTGATGCCTGATACATCATACATTACTCCTGGTTGGCTTCTTGAGAGGCTTTCTCCTAGGTTCTCTGCTTTCTCTTCTCCGCCTGCTGATGCACTTTTTTGTGTTTATCCTTGGCAGCCTCAAGCTTTTCCTCATGATCAGATGTAATCCTTCCTCTATCTCCTGATCATAAGGTTTCCCCAGCAGATCAGCTTCTCGTTGGTCCAGAAACTCCCTAGTGCTGGCGCTGGGCTTCCTTGACCTACATATAGTGGCTGGCTCTAGTTTCTCAAATAAATGCAACCTCTCGCACCTACGTATTCCTCTAACCATATATTCCATGGCATGTGGATCCTTATTCTGAAGACGGCGGGCCCTGGCCAATTGAGTCTAATAATAGGAGGTTGCCAGCCATGTACCATGAGCTGGTCTGTTAGCTCTTATCCTGGCCTCCATTAAGTTTTCCACCAGCCACTGCATTTCCAGATCCATTGGGGATGTTTTTAACTTTTCAGGTGGTAGCCTCTGGCACAAGATGTAGTGCTGGAGTAGTTTGTTGCATAGGAAGATTAGCCTTTGCTGATGATTCTCCCAGTCTCAAAACATTCCTTTACACAACTCTGGGTCTGAGTTGGACTCCAGCACTTGCTCCATTACCTTTTTGTTGTCAGCCATTTGATCTCCCCACTTCTAAAATCTCCTCATTAGCTCCATATACTTTTCACCATCATATGGCTCATGCATTTCTGGCCATAATATTGGATAGAAAAATGGTAGTCCTTCAGGTGGCGGTGTGATGGCATACAATAGTTGAGGGCTATCAGGGAGTTTGTCTAAGGTTGTTTCCAAAAATTTCACTTCCTCCCTAACTATCCCTACTCAATGTACCAACAGCAATTCCAGGACTTGCCTTAGACACTTCTCCCCACTTCCTGGAGTTTCTTGCAAGGGAAGCTGAACTTTCCTTAACTATATCTCCAGCTTCAATCTTTGAGTCCTGGCCTTGTCTCTGACCCCCTTGATGACTTCTCTGAATCCGTCCATGCAAGTGTATTTGGCAATAGGTCAGTAACATATATACATTCAGTGCCAGACTCTCAATTCGTGAAGACTGATCCTCTGTTCCAACTGTGCATTCCAGTATGGGTGGTGTTTCTAGCACTTGTATGCATGATGGGTGCGGGGGCAACTGGCATTTCTCCTAAGAATGTGGATACACCAATGGCCATTTCTTGATAAAAGTTGATATCATTCTTTTCAGTGCTTCTAGTCTCTCGCTCCCCTCTACGTTTCTAGTTTATCTAATTGATAATGTCTTTTGAGGTTCATCAGCTCTTTGTAAGCGTTTTCCAATTTTTTAATGTATGCCTATATCACAGGCCTTTTCTTCCACCACCGAACTACTCTAGCCATGTCCAGATCAATAACTTCCTTTTTCCCTATTTTTCCAATGACTTTCATTACTCTAGGCTATCCTCAGCATCCTTCTGCTTACTGGCGCTAGCTGTTCATGACTTTTTGGCACTAGGAGGTTCGGGTGCTAGTGGTGGTGGCTTTGGGGAGTTTTGTTCTGACTCCTCTGACTCATTCGGGTGTTTAAAAGCAGGAGGCATTCCAGGTGGATTATCATTGTCTGGTTTGTCATCGTTCCCTGGATTCCCCTTGTCTTCCTCTCCCTCCTCATCTTTATTCTCTTCAGCTTCTTCGCTTTCCTTCTCTTCATCCTCATTCTCTTTATTCTTGTCTTCTTCTCACTCGATCTGGATTACCTCTATTATGCTATCACAATGAGCTTTGATAATTTTCTCAGCGTTATTTATCTCTAAGGTCTGAGCATCTAGATACAGTCCTCCTTTATCAGGGTCAACAACCATGTCACCAACTATCTTTTTTACAACTGCTGTA
The DNA here is from genome assembly GCF_047967505.1 of Dipteris shenzhenensis. Lineage (NCBI taxonomy): Eukaryota > Viridiplantae > Streptophyta > Polypodiopsida > Gleicheniales > Dipteridaceae > Dipteris > Dipteris shenzhenensis. Next base: position 54,276,757 of record NC_141619.1, on the reverse strand, counting down.
TTGAATATTTTGGTGCATGTGTCTGCCCTAGCTTTCTCCTTCTGAGCTTCTTGTTTCTGGTCCTTCAGCTATTGCTTCGTTGTTTAAAGCTCTTTGACCAGTTTCTCGTTTTGTTTCTGAAGTTGTTGTATGTTGGTCTCTTTGCTGAGAGCTTCTGTTCTCATTTGCTCAATATGAGACTCCAGCTCAGCCATTTTTCTCTGAGCTGATCACTTTCAGCTATGTCAGCCTTCCCACCCTCTTTGAAGAGGCCTGCCACTTGTTGGCTTAATGCATTAATGGCCACTACAGCCATTTTCAGTCGTGTCTCTCTGGTGCATTCCTGGTTGCCTCAGTTCAATTGTGGGTGCGTCAAGAAATGGCAGTCTTTGTGCCTCTTCTTCCTTTGGATCTGCTATCCTGATAATTGTCCTCACAGTTTCAGATGCCAAACATTGATTCCATAGTTCCAATAATCTGGGGACCTGTGCTCGGGTTTCTTCAGGTTGGAGTTGTATTATTGGCACTGGCTCTTTTCTTGGCACATCTCGACTGTTTTTCTGTTTAACTCCTTCTGGCACATTTCGACTGTCTTCCTTGGATGATATCTTTAAGGTTGGTGAGAGCCAATTTTCTTACCTGTCTTATTTCATTCGTGCTCAGCTGTTCTTTTGTGCTCAGTTCAGTGATTTTTGCTGTTTTCTGGCGTTTTGGGGTTGCTTGATCTTTCTTTTCTTTGATTGCCTGAATGGCTAGGGCTTGTCTTGGCCCTTCTGTCTTTTCCTTTCCTTTCCCTGTTTCTGGAACCTCAGTTGGCTCCAGTTGCTTTCCCTTTCCACTGGCACTGGCCTGAGGCCTTCAACAATTGCTGATCTCTGTACAACTCTTGCTAGATTGGCACGCATGTATACAGCTTTTGACCTTTCTCTTTAATCGCTGCCATCTGGTTATTGATAGCTTTCTCCATAATTCTGGCAAAATCACATTTGCCTCCTGTTAACACTCTGGCCGCTTCCATGAATACTTGCTCAGTGCTTGTCATCCTTCTTTAAACAGACCACCTGAGCCATGAACTTCATTAATCTGGTCTTGTCTACCAGTGCCAGAGTAGGTATTCTCTAACCTCCTTTCTTCCTCTTTTGTGTTTCTTTCTTTGTTTCATTCAGGTAAGTGGCGATTTCCTCAATTGTCCATTGCTTACCCTCTGGCTTCTCTGTCATGTTAAGTTTCTTCGCTAGCTCATCCCTTGTCGCTTGTATTTGCACTCCTTTGATCACTATGGTGTTTGTGGTTTTATCGCAGTTGGCGACAGCTTCATTCGCCATTTCTTCATCTACTATTCTTCACTTGGTAGAGTCGAAACAATCCATGTTGCTTAAACTCCTCCTTTTCTAATGCCTCCAAAGGTGGAAACCTAAATGAAACCGGCTTTGGAAGCACTGTGTTGCTGGCCACCATGCTGCATGCAAGATAAGCAAGTACACCGCAGGTAGACTTTTACGCAAATTCGCAGAGAGACGCTCAACAAAACACAGGAGTTGTGAGAGCAAAAGGAAAAATCTTTGGTTATATACGTTTAAGAATACAAAACCGATTGGTTACCTCGTTTTTACTGTTAGAATTAAACAGCCTTCGAAATATGAACCGCATACCCAATAATCATGAGCAATATTAAAAGCACCACTAACCTTACGATTGCATGCGGGTTAATGATTTCATGTCGGTTGGGTTTCCCATGCAATCTTTCTTCATGATTATCCGACGCTATAGCTTGCACTTCCAGCTCTTTTCGCTACCTTGTCATCTGCCTGGTGATTCTCCTCTGAGGTTTGGGTGTTGCTGGTGGGAGACTTTTAGCTTCAGGTGGTTGATCCTTCGGTTCCTGGGGTGTGGCTGTCTGAGCTTCAGAACCTCCGATCATTTGCTGATTCTTTGGTTCCTAGAATTTCTTTATCTGATCTGGCTGTTCTTGAATGTTTTGGTGTTCCCTGAGTTGGTATCTTCTGAGTTTACCAATGTTTACTCTCTCTAGTAGCACCAATCCATCCAGGCCCCTTAGCTGAACTGAACCATTATCGTAAATCCTAAAGACCTCATAAGGTCTAGACCAGCTAGTTATCAGATTCTTTCTTTTTCCATTGATCTTACCAGGATACCAAAGGACCAGATCCCCTTCTTTCAGTTTCTCTTTCTTTAGATGCTGGTCATGATACTTCTTCATTCTTGCCTGAGCAATTGCTTGCTCCCAGAGTGCCCTTTGTCTTTGTTCATCTAGTTTTTCCAGTTCCAGCAATCTCTCCTGAAGTTTTGCTTATGGGTTCAGTTCATGCTGAACGGTCAATCGAAGTGTTGGAATCATGAATTCAAAGGGTACAATGGCTTCCTGACCATAGACTTTATAGGCTATTCTGTAAGCCCATAATGCAGAAGGTAAATGTGTATCCCATGACCCTTGGCTGGTCTCCACCATCTTTGTTAGGATATGTTTCAACATTTTTTTCATGCTTTTTACCTGACCATTGCACCTTGGGTAATATGTAGTAGCCTTTCTGTGCTTGATTTTGAACGTTTCAGTCATGGCTTCTACTACTTCATTGAAGAAATGCGTGCCTTGGTTGCTGACCAACTCCAGTAGACACCCAAATCTGGTGATGATATGTTCAAAAATAAACTCCACTATTTTTCTGGCCATATTATCTCTTAGCGCCTTTGCTTCAATCCACTTGGTTACATAATCTGTGGCGGCCACAATATACTTGAATTTTCCAAAATGTCTGAAGGGACCCATGAAGTCAATTTCCCACTTCATGAAGGGTGATAATGGTTGAATGGGTTGAAGTGGATCCATATTACTGAATCCTGGCTTTCCCATTCTTTGACATATGTCACAGGTCTTCACCCATTCCTAGGAATCCTTGAACAATGTTCCCCACCAGTAACCTGCTGAAGCAATTTTCTGGCTATCACCTCTCCAGCCATATGACCTCCGGCCTCATCCTCATGAGCCTCTTCCAGTAGATGGACCCTCTCGTCTCTGGATACACATCTTCTTAGGACTGCATCTCGTCCCAGCTTGTACAAAGCTTTAGCTACCCATGTATAAATTCTGGCTTTAATTACCAGTGCTTTCTTACATTTCAAGGGCCAGCTATCAGTCTTCAGGTAATCTGTTATTTCTGAGTCCTCTATATCAATGTCAGTTTTGAATAGCTCAGCGTCAGGAAGATCATCCCTGACTGACTCTGGTTCCTTGACTGGTGCTGCACTTGACAGGAAGTCCGCTCTGAAGTGCCTCTTTCCTGGCTTATGGGTGATCTTGAAGTCAAATTCTTGTTGAAGTAGTAACATCCATCTGAACAAGTGGCCATGAATCACCACTTTATTTATGAGGTGCACCAAAGCTCGATGGTTGACATAAAATATGAAGAAATTTCAGGTAGTGGCGAAATTTTTGAACTGCAAAGACCATCCCTAAGGCTTCCCTCTCTATTGTTGTGTATGCTTGTTCCGCCTGGGAAAACCATCTACTAGCAAAATAGATTGGAAAATCGATTTTTCCTTTAGGCTGGGTCAGTATTGCTCCCAAAGCAATTCCAGATGCATCCACGTGCACATGGAAGATTTGATTCCACTTCGACTGCCTCAAGACTAGCCCTGTAGACACCAGCCTTTTTATGGATTCAAAAGCCTCCTGGCACTTCAGATCCCAACTAAACTCATCTTTTTTCGTTAGAGCATATAGAGGAGCTGCCAAATTAGCCAGTTTGTTCACAAATCTCCTGTAAAAGCTGACAAATCCTAGAAAGCTGGCTACTTCATTAGCATTTTTCGGAGGCTCAGCTTCTAGAATTGCCTTCACTTTGATGTCCGTCATTTCAATGCCTTTGTTGGACACCATGTGACCCAGCACTTCACCCCTATCTGTTCCAAATAGACAGTTCCAAATAGACACTTGAATGCGTTCAGGCATACATTCTTTTCTCTGCACCTTGTCAGCATTAACCATAGACATTTCAGATGCTGATCAGCAGATGAGTATACCGTGAAATCATCCACAAAAATGGCCATGAACTTCTGTAGATATTCCCTGAATATCAACATCATGGCTCTCTGAAAGGTTGCTGGAGCATTACATAATCCAAAAGGCATGACCAGGTACATGAATGCTCCCCATTCAGTTATGAATGTCGTTTTCTCCCTATCCTCAAGAGCCAAGCTGATCTGATTGTAGCCGCTATATCCATTAGTAAAGCTGTACATTCCCGCTCTGGCTATCTAATCCAGCATTGTATCAGGGAATGGTAGAGGAAAAGGGTCTTTAATGATCTGCTCATTGAGTTTTCTAAAGTCCACATAAATTTTGAGCTTCCCATTATTCTTGGGCACCACCACTATCACGAACAGCCAATCACTGCTTTCCACTTCAGCGATGAATCCAATCTCCTCCCTGACTCTCTTTGCATAGTTAGGGTTTAGATAATATCTCTGCATTCTGACTAGCCTGGCATCCATCCTCAGGAATCCTATGCTGGCACACCTTTGGGTCAATCCCCTTCACCTCAGTGTGGTCCCAGGCAAACACATCTTCAAATTCTTCAAAAAGATGAGAGAGTTGCTCTTTAAATTTGACTAGCAATTTTCTACATACTCTCACTGTCCTTTCCTTATTTCCTCGAAGGGATAATTCTTCCACCTCCACTTCAATTATGCTGACACTGGCTTCCACTCTCACTTCCCGAAGGCCCTCCTTTTCGTTCTGAAAGTGTGCTGGGAAATCTGTCCTGTTGCGCTGCCAACTTCAGCTCAGTAGTTAGTTGTTTAAATCAACTTCTGCTATAGGAACAATGGAGCTCTTCTCCAGCTTTTTCCATAAGCCCTAGGCTTCAGAGACAAACAGGTCTCCTAGCCGTTTTGATCTGGGCACTTCCACTGAGGCTACTGAAAGAGTGATCTTTTTGTTTCCAGCCTGCATTGTCAGTAAATCTGTGCTCTAGTCATGCACTATCCTGGCTGCTCTCAATCATGGTCTTCCCAGTAGCATATCATATGCATCCCCTACTTCCAGTACCAGAAAGGAAGCAACAAACCTGAGTCATGCTATCCTGATTGGCACATCCTCGACTATGCCTTGGGGCTGAGCTACTGTGTCTGGTTCGCCATTCTAAGTTGAAACGGCGTTGGCTTGCATGTCAGTTCCATCAATTTGCAAACTTTTCCTGACATGACATTCACTCCAGCTTCTCCATCCAGTGTTACTTTGTCTAGTGGCTTCCAGTGTTTTCTAATTTTGCATTCGAGCGCCACCACCGGAGCCTGGACATCCTTGATGCCTACTCTGTTGGTTTCATACACGTTTTTGAGGCCTTGTTGTTCCAACGCTTACTCCACTGCTGGAACTGCCTCTGCCAGCTTAGACATCTGAATGGACAACTTTTTAACTCTTTCTAAGATAGCATTCCAGTAGATTTCCTTTTCTTTATCATTGCTGGTTATCTTGACAGTTCCTTTTGTTGGTCGGGAGTCTAGTCTATCTTCAGATCTCCTGATTGCCTCAGAGTTTGGCCTCCCCTTAGATTCCCTGAAGTTTGGCTTATTCCCAAACTTTATGAAGCCTTGCCTATTCTCAGACTTCCTAAAGCCTGGCCTACTCTTAGACTTCATGACCCAAGTTTGTGCCTTTTTCGTGCTAGTGCCTTGGGTCTGAACGGTTGTTGGTTCACTTGACAATGGCTTCAGTCTTTATAAGTCCTCCGTGATGTGTGCTGCTTGTGTTTTCAGTTTTGTACAAATTTTTACTGGCTCTTTACCTGATTTCTTCTCTGATTCCTTGCTCGATGATTGGCCGGCTTGGAATCTTGTCACTATGATGACCTCTGGACCAATCAAGTTTACTCCAAAATTTCCTAACTGGTTTATGCCTTTAGGGCAATCTCTTGCAAAATGCCCCTCCTTCCTGCACTGCCAGCAAACTGGTCCAATTGTTCTGGGGGGGTCTGGGCTGGTACCCCCTTTGTGGTCTGCGTTCATTCTAGGGAGCTGGTGCAACCAGTCACACTGCTGGGGCTGACAACCTGATGGGGCAATCTTTTCAGTCATGCCCTCGTCTCTTGCAGTAGTTGCACTTGATGCATTTCACTGTGGAGTGCCCATTCTCTCTACAGTGGATACACCATATCTCTCCTTTAGCAGCTGGCATCTTAGATATGACTCCTGCCAGCCCCTCGTACTTCTTTCTGAGTTTTTTCAGCTCAGCCTTGTAGTCAATATTGTCATCAGAATCTTTAGAGTGGCTAGACGAGTTTGATGAGCTGGAGCTACTGGAGCTCTCTCTTCTTCTCTTTTTTGACTTCTTGGCTATTTTTCTTTCCATTTTTAAGGCCCGTTCCACCAATTCTTTGAATGTCTTAGTGGAGTTGGTGATTTCTGACTTGGCCAATTCGTTGAGAAAGGTCCCATTCAGGAACCAGGCTCTCAGGCTTTTGATGCTCAATGAGGTGGTGATGACAATTTCCTGACCATGTCCTTGATTTCTTCGACGAACTGGTGCATGCTGGCATTTTTTTGCTTGATTTTCCCCAGTTCCTTCAGCAAGTCCTCGTCGGTTCCTCTTTGAACCTCTTGATGAGGACTCTGGACAACAGTTGTAGGGGCCAAGCTCTTCAGGTGGGTAGTTGAAGTACCAATTTTGGGCAACTCCCTTTAGTATTTGAGAAAAGCACTCCCTCCACTCTTCTTTGGGTAACTCTCTGTAGTTTGCCTAGCTTTCAAAGGCCTGAACATGGACATGTGGGTCCTTGCCTCTTTTTCCACTGAAACCGGGCATCTTCACTTTATCTTTTAAATGTTTAGCTGTCCTACCCATATCCAAGCTTTCTCGATCCTCCTCAGACTCTTGCTGCTGCTAATGCTGTTGGTTTTTGCGGCGCTATCCAAATCTTGCAATAGTGTCCTGTCTTCAATTGCCCTTCTTCTTGTCGCCCGTCTGGACTTTTTCTTTCCTCCTCGTGTACTGGTGCAGCTACTGAACTGAAGCTTTCAGTTATTACACAGTCACTGGGTAAGCCAACCTTGGCTATAGCCCCTGTCTATGCCATATTCAGAGCACACCAACAGTTGGACCTGACACACTCACACGATACGAATCAACATAGAGATGAAGTCGAGACCCCTGATGTCTTATTGTATTAATGAATCAGAAGAGTGAATACAAAGGTTAGCCATTGAGCCAGCTGATACAATACACCAATGAGGTGTGAAGGGATACAATTAATGACTAACATAGAAAATTACAATGGGCAATGAGGTATCACCATAGCTAAGCTTACACACAGGGAACACGCACGCACACACAGGGGTTGGGGTTGCCAGTGCTCTTGGACTTGTTCTTGGACTGTCTTCACTCTTGCGCCAAGGGTATCTTGCTCTTCCTTTATACTTAGAGTAACCGCCAGTCGAATCTCCAAGAAACCATTACCACCACCTTGACCGGTCATTATCCTTAGCTTTTACCTTAACAATAAATAACTTGGCCACGTGTGGAGCTTTCACATTTTCTTTGGTAGGAAAAGAATGAGCCATCTTGCTCATGTGGTCAAATACCACCAAAATAGTATCTTTTTGTCTCTGGGCTATTGGTAATTCAATGATAAAGTCCATGGCTATACTTTGCCAATTAGATTTTGGCGGAATCTATAAGGAATGAAGTAGCCCAAGGCTCTTTATTCTTTATGTCTTTATAACTTGGCATTGGAAGCATTGTTGGGCATACTAATGGACATCCTTATGTAGATAGGGCCACCAAAATGTCCATCTAACAAGTTGTACTATTTTATCTTGACCAAAATATCCAACACATGGACTATCATGATTCTCTTGCAAAACTTTTGCTCTTAGTTGCCATGCACAAGGAACATAAGTCTTTCCTTTCTACTTTAGCTATCCATTCTCTACTGACAAATTTGCAAACCGACTTGGTGTTCTATTTAGTAAAGAAGTAGGCAAAGCTAAGTCTTCACCAGTATCCATACTTAACTCGAGTCTAGACTTTACTTTTTGTGCATAAGTGTCTTCTAGCTATGCTTCCTTGATTTTGTAATGTACCGCCTTTTCATCGACATTTTCATGCGATACTTGTAAAATATTTATATCTCAAATCTCAATGCAAAGCCCTCATTTGTATGAGAGGTGTGTCATCACAAGATTGATATGCTCGTCTTGAGCTTTCTCTACTATTTTTTAGTGTGAAAATCGGGTTCCAGATGTTCAAGTTAGAGCCAGAACGGGTTAAAATAATGAGGATGCTAAGGTTTTGGTTAGCTTAAATGGAAGTACTATGGTTGAATTATTAAGACTAAGGTTGGAGAAGTGGATAAGGTAGCACCAATATGCATTGGCTGCATGACTAAGGCCAAAACGGGAAAGTGGAACTGAGAGAGGTAGACTAGAGTGGAGTGGAGGTTGGTCATTGACGAGAGAGAGAGAGAGAGAGAGAGAGAGAGAGAGAGAGAGAGAGAGAGAGAGAGAGGATACATGTGGGAGTAGAAAAAAAAATACCTTACCCCTTGCTTGTGCATGAAGTACGCTTGCTTGTGTATGAAGTACGGTAGGAGGAGGCCCAGTGAAGACTCCCTTCCCATGCATGGAGCCATGCAACCACACACAGCTCATGCACACTCACACTCAGTCACACACACAAGAGTCTTAGCGTATGCCTATTTCAAAAAGGGTAGACCTCCTTCTCTCGGGACACTCAAGAAGACATCGAAGTGCTTCCGCAAGGTGAAAGATCGAGCTCGAAGCATCAAAGTACTGCCGAAATTTCTTCTCTCTAATATTCTCTCTCTAGGATTTCTTTAGTTTTTTCCTTCTTGCAACTCTTGGAATGTTGCCAAGGCTCTGAGGAGTCAAGTTGAGTTCAAGGAGCCCTTTCTCCCATTGTTGCTCAGCCCCAATAACTTCATCGATGACAGTAAGAACCGATTTGTTTTGGATTTTCGATAAATTCTATGTAATTTTACACCAGGAAACTAAATTTCTTAATTATGTGCATATAAATGCATTATTCTTGATTTTTCTCTTTGGTTATTAGAACCTTGTTTAGTGTTGAACAATTTTCGAGATTTTTATGATTTTTCAATTTTCTCAAATTTTGACTATTTTTGGATAGTTAATTATTAGAAATTATTGTTTAGTCCTAAAATTAGGGATTAAAGCTCAATAGTTAGAAAAAATATTATAGGTTTTTATCACTAAAACTTGAATATCAAATTTATCTCATTTATGGCCTTAATTTAATGATTTTTTAGTAATTTTTATGAGGAAAATTAGCAAATCACCTTCGAAAATTAAACCCTCTAGTAGGATTTAAGTTTTTGAATTTTTTGGTAATTTTTTGAATCTATTTTCTAAATTTTATGGAATTTTCGAGCTATTTTGGGCCTGTTTTTGGCAATTTTTGAATTTTCAGATACCCTAAATATGTTCAAAAAATTTTGGAAATTTTTATTTTAGTTTATCTTATTGAGTGTGATCTCTTTAATTTTTTTGGGAGTTTTTCCAGTAATATAAAAATTATTATAATTATTTTTTCACCTCTTACTATGTCTCTAGCATGTCTAGGATTGTGTTGCGCAGTCCAAAGGGGGGAAATGCGACATTGTAATTTTTTTTGGGACTAATATCTAAGCACAATCATGTGATAGCATTCTTTTGTCTTTGTTAAAACAACTATGTAAGGATGCCCCCTCATCACGTTCTGCATTCCAGAAGAGTGGCACCCGAACCAATTCCCAAACCTAAGCCAGTACCACCATTGCAAGCACAAGGGATGCACATGGAGGCCATTGCAGTGGGAGCAGTGGGAGCATCGGACATTAATGCAAATCAAATAGTCACACCACTCCCAAACTGAAATCAAGTTGGTAACTATTAAAGTTCAGTGTTTGCACAATAGAAACGCGATGACAATGACCTAGGTTAGAAACCTACCAATTAAAAACATGGCCCAAAAGTGGTTGCCAATGCAACCCAAAAACTCGATGTTTGGTTTTTAACGTTTAATTATCAATTGGAATATTGGCTACAATTCAAGATTTGCATGCACCCCAGTGAATGAATTGAAAACTTGAAATAGCACACTCTAATGGTTCAAGGTGAAGAGGTGCTAGAAATGATTATGATAGCCCATGTCTTTGTGGGCAATACTGAGTTCTGTGCTAGCATATGGTTGTGTTCGAGGTCTCTGCCGTGGACTTCGAAGCGGATATCCCTGTCCATCATGAGAAACTGACTTCGCTTGTTGATTGATGATTGATGTATCGGACATCCTTTAAACATTTTTAATAATGAATTAAGGTGTTTTGAAACCCTAAGTAGAGCTAGTTGATAACGGTGCATGACTGGATTGGATAATGTTTGTAAGGGCTGTATTAATAGAACCAGTGCTCAGAATAGTTAAGGAACCCTACTTGTTTATGTCAAACTGTGTGGTAGTAATTAGGAGACAAATAATTCGGGTGCGTGCGGGTGTGGAAAGTAGGGGATAGGTTGCTCTAACGGTGCCATAGATGGGTGGACCCGATCAATCGGGTGGCTTCCACAAGTTATAATTTACAATAGAGTAGGACTAGGATAGGACTCTAGCGAGATGCGATCCCTATCTCTTAGGAGAGGTGTATCATCAACTTGCTAGGCGTTAGTCTCCTAGGACTACTAGGCTTGTTTGTTGACTAAGGTCGGGCACCCCGAAGACCCCCAGATGTTTCTCAAAGCTCGAACTTAAGTTCGAGCAAGGCTCAAATTCAAGTTTGAGCCTAGGCTCTTGAAGGAAGAGCAAATCCAGTGTGTTGAGGCTCAAACTCAAGGTCGAGTAAGGCTCAAATTGAAGTTTGAGCCTAGGCTCTTGGAGGAAGAGCAAATCCAGTGTGTTGAGGCTCCAACTCAAGGTCGAGCAAGGCTCGAATTCGAGTTTGAGCCGAGCCTCTTGGAGAAGGAGCGAATTTAGTGTGTTGAGGCTCGAACTCAAGTTTCAGTGTGGTCCAAACTCAAGCTTGAGCCTAGCCTCTTGGAGAAAGAGCGAACCAATGTGTTGAGGCTTAAACTCAAGTTTGAGCATTATCCTGATGTGGAAATTGGGGGTACCTCACATGTAGTATCAGAGCCTTAGGTTCTTGATGCTGGTTAATGAGCTAAGCTTAAGATTGATAAGGATCTCATGTTTGGACTAATTGTTTGGAAACTTGGTTGAATTTCTTTTGATTACTGCTTTCTCATTAGGTAGGGAATATTTATCGTAACCTCACCTAAAATTTTAATTTCATTCTTGTAGGCTGGGTACGATCGTTATAGAATTTTTCCTATAATGTACAATACCGCGTGTGAGTCTCCTAACCTTCAATTTAGATCGATGATCAATGTCGTGCTCACATCATTGAACAGACCCCCTTGGTCTAGGAGTGCATCACCCAGAAGACGATTGAGGAGGAGGATCAACCTGCTTTCGTGCGGGACAAGTCACCATCAACCTTAAGAGAGTGAGGTGGCTCGAGGAGCTGAAGCTGGTGTGGATCTTTATTTTTGTATCCACATGACCATCGACTATGGTTTCAATTAACGGAGAAAGGATGACCTAGAATCAATGGATTAATAGAGAATTTTGTCAAATTCTAGCAGTAAATCGTGTCGTACTCTTGAATGGGCCAATTACCATTCTTTTTTTTTTTGGCAATACCCCCCCAACAGAGGGTAGAATTCTTAGATACTTCCAAGGGCGCTTAGTGGGGGTTGAACCCACCACCTTGATGATGCAAGTCCAACCCTCTTTCAACTAAGCTAGCCCCCTTGGGTAGGCCAATTACCATTCTCAACAACCCAAACTCTCTCCTAGGTTTATCTGCATTATCCAATGTATATAAATTTTTGGATGTAACTGCCTCCTTGTTTTCATGAGGTTGAGGCCAGAATATATCATGCTAGTAGTGATCTATGATTGCTTGTTAATGGAAAATGAGAATTAAGCCATGCAAAGTTGTCACGTGACCTTGTACATGAGTAATGACCTTGGGACCAAATTGTGGGACAATTGTCCCAAGTCTAATGGTTTATAAATTGGATTGTAAGACTAATGTCTTAAGTCTAATTGTTAAAGTTATGGTGAAGTGTTTCCAAAGTAATTGTATATGAATCTGATGCATGAAATTGCATTTGGATTGATTGAGCATTATGATGTGGAGAATGGGCTAAAGTTTAGGGTTCTAACCCTCATTAATGTATGTAGGATATGTCATTCTTTGATAACCGATTTTTGGCATTCCAATGCATGTACGAGGTGGCGTGTAGATCAAAAGACTATAACTTCTGAAGTAATGTAGCCCAGATCGTCCAACTTCTCTATCATCTGCTTATACGAACATGATCTGAGAATCCCTTCTTGCCTCGAGAACGGGATAGTAATGATTTGATGATGGAAGCATTATTTGGTCCAAATTGGCATGGATTACCCAAAGCTCATGTGGTTGATGCCAACTTGATAGCGACTATCGAATGGGAGCTGATGAGAATCGAGCTATTAGAGAGGCAAAGAGTTATTAGCCTATTTGATTTCGTAGGGACTCACAACCATGAGACCTATGTAGTCCATGATGATGGACAAGTTGTACTGTAAAACCGTTATTTATATGAGAGAGTAGTTCAAGTCATCTCTGCTAGTAGGGTATTTGTATCTATTAGGTTAAGGGAAGGACGACATCCCCTACCTTCCAACTATAGGTCATTAGAAATCTTTGAAGAGCCGAACTTTTTCAGGAACTTTGAAACCCATGAGCCTCTCCCTAAAGGAATCACATTCCTGTAATTACTTATTGAGCTAATGGAAATCATTTTTGCAAATTGGTGTCCTATCATTCGTATTTTTATTGGAATGTTTTGTGTTGAAATCAGGGTAATCATGATGGGGCCTTGTACATGAAAGTTCAAGAAAAGAAGTTGCTTCTCAAGCAGATGCAACCTTCCTCATTTCGTGGGAAAGGGGATGATATGGAAAAGAAGGTCGAAACCTGGCTTGAGCACATGAACAATTATTTCACCACAACAGGGATTGCACTTGCAAATAACTCCATGCTAGGAATATTTAAGTTAGTTGGGGATGCCAAGCTTTGGTGGAAGCAACATTGCAAGGATCATGGTGTGACTAAAGAGTCCCAAACTTGGGAGCAGATCAACCAAGCCATCAAGGAACGTTATCTGCCTCATGTACATGAAGCCTTAAAAATGCATGAGTTTTTCAAGCTAAAACAGAAAAATCTTACATTAGAACAATATTATTCGAAGTTTGTGTCCCTACGATGATATGCTCCTCAGATGGCAACAAGCAAGCAGCAAATTGCAAGGTTCTGTTAAGGCCTTATGAGTCCATTGGGTTCAAAACTTGAAGCCATGCGACCCTCTACTATTCAGGATGCTTTAATTAGTGCCAAGTCACTGATTAAGGAGCTGTCTCATCCTAGGAAAAGAGAGTCTATACCAGTAAGATGACCAAATAACAACAACAGCCGAGAACAAGGTCCTGCCAGAGCCCAACCAAGGCTAGCAGCAACCCATACTATCAAGAGAGCTTTATCGCACATAACATGTTTCGAGTGCAATCAGTAAGGACATTACAGACGGGATTGTCCAAGGCTCCGGAATCAAGCTCATGCTATAGCGAGAATCAATCAAAGAGAAGGTAGAGCATGTTATATTTTATTATTTTATTATTATATACATATTTTTGAAAAACCACCCTCATTAGCCCTCTCTGAGAAGCTAGAGATGTTAATTCTCTAGATGGACATCTTCTTCCATTGATGTCCATGAACCTGTAGCTTCCACTTTCATGCTTCTTCTTTGTCATCTTTCGAACTAACCAATCTTTTAGTTCCTTAGAGAGCCCTTTAGGACATTCACTTGGTTTAAGAATAGCTTTGCTATCTTGAAAAAGAGGTCGCCTCAACTCGATATCTCCCATTGTAGCTTCTGCCAAATGTTCACATGCTAAACCATCTGCTTCATGGTTATCTTGCCTAGGCACATGATGTAGTTGAATTTCCTAGAAGCTACCCATAAGTCTTTTGACCTTGCGAAGGTGCTCCAATAATCCCTGGTCCTTACAAGCCCAAGTGCCTTGTACTTGCTTAACTAGTAACATGGCATCACCATAAGTATTTAAACATTGAATTCCCTATGTAACACACCATTCTAGCCCTAGAATAAGGGATGCATACTCTGCCTCATTATTGGAATGAGAGTCCAATAGATGACCTAATGAGAAAACTTTTGTGTCTTTCTCATCAAAAACCACAATACCTGCTACTGTCTTATTGGTGGTCCTTTTGAAAGCTCCATCAAAATAAAGGGAGCGTTCATTCTCCAATTTAGGAGGACCAAGGTCAGGTGGAACTCCTTCAATTGTTGATTTATCCTTCAACTTCTTCTCAAAGTGGTGGTGTGAGTCAAGATATCTCTGAAACTAGCTCGAGTTGAGCTCTCTACTTGCACTGTTTGTGTAATCAAACTCTTAAAGTCTTATTAACCACTTAGCAATTCTAGGTGACACATCCATGTGTTGCAAGATATAGGAAAAGATCTCTTCAACAATGTTGAGGATTATAAATTGCCTTGAAGGCAAGTACGAGTGAAACCTTGTTGTTGCAAATATGAGTGCCAACACCATGTGCTCCACTGTAGTAGTGAATTTCTTCTCTAGTGCAGTCATTACCCTACTTGCAAAATAGATAGGCCTCATGAAAGAAGTTTGTGCATCCTTTTGGAGTAATACTACTCCTAGAGTGTCATTGCCAACACTTGGGTTGACATAAAATGGCTCATCCCACTTAGGCAGAGAAATAGTAGGAAGAGAGTCTAAAATCTCTTTTATCTCATCAAATTGTTGCTCGTTTTCTTCACTCCAAGTGAAGACATCCTTTTGTGTAAGTTGTTGTAGAGAAAGCACTACCTGTGATAAGCAGATGAATAAACTTGCTTAAGTACCTCACCTTTTGTAGAAAAGAGACCAGTTCTTTGGTTGTGGATAGGGATGGTAAAGCTAACAAAGCTTGCACTTTACTAGGATCAGCCTCAATGCCCTTGGCTGAGACAACATGTCCAAGAAGAGTCACCTTGCTCTCACCAATGTGGCACTTTTCCAAATTGAGTTTGCCACCCAAAGATTGTAACTTCGCAAGGCCCTTATATACCTTTTTTGATTGAAGAGTGCATGAATCGTATATGCAAAAATCATCAATGAACACATGAATAGACTTACCAAAGAATGGTTGAAATATATAGGTCACAAATCTTTGAGATGTAGCACGAGCATTTATCGCCATTTGTTGTGCATCAACATCCACTTAGTCTCTTCCTTGGGGTTTTCGAGGATGACTCCCATGACTTCAATGGAGCTGTCACTCTTGCATGATGTAGTTGAGTCTGTCTTGAATGAACTAGAAGTATCACTTGTAGACTCATCTCCTATTGTCTTCATTTGTATGTCTTGCTCCTTACTAGTTCTCATGTTGTAGAGTATGTCTCTAACTTTGATGTCCTTCATGCGGAGTAGACATGTGCCCCAGTCCTGTTTTGCTAGCATAGCCATCAACCATGGTCTACCAAGAATGATGGGGTAGCCCTCCCCCTTTGTAGGCATAACAAACACATCAACTTCTACTTCTGAACCAAAAGCCTTGACTGTCACAGCATTCACAATACCAATACATCGAACCTTCTCATTGCTCGCCATCTTTGCTTTGCACGGTGCAGGCCTGCTTATTTCAAGGCCCAAGTGATGCATCATTTGCTCACTCATGACACAAATTTGAGATCCTCCATCAATGTAGATGTTGGGGTTGCCCCTTAATGTGGGCATCCATGACAAGAAGAATGTCTACTAGGTTCCTTCCAAAAATTGCTCCAGTCAACTTTGATTTAGGCCGCCTTGTGCTTACCATTTTGCTCCATTGTCTTCTCACTTTTGGTGCAAGATGAAGCAATTGTGGCCAAGTGATCTTAGGACCTTGCTCTGACACATCTTGTGCTAGGTCATAGGGCCTAGATCTCTCACCTAAAACAAAATCTAAAATGCCAGTTTTACGTCGTGACCTAGACGGCTTGACTCCAATCTTGTTCTCCTAGGCTCCTCAGCTTGAGATGCTTCATGGTGCCTGGCTTGCTTCAGTTGCATGGCATCTACAACTTCTAGCTTTTCCTTACCCTTGTCCTTTATCCTTTCCTTGCTCTGTTCTACCTTAGCTTTACCTTCTTCATCTGGGCTAATGACTCTTACATCTTGATTAGCTTGTGCAGGAGGTAAAGGAGGGATATAAGCTTGCACAGGTGGAGCTTGTGGGCATAGGATTTGGACAGGTGGTGTTGTCTCAGGTGGTGGTGGTTGTTGTGGCCTAGCCCTAGGTGATGAAAGTTGGTTTTGCCTAGGTCCTTGATTGAAATTTTGACGCCTAGGGTATGGACAGAAGTACATACCATGACCATTCTCTCCACAATTGTAACAATGGAGTTCTTAGTTATGCCTTTGTTGGTCTCTTCCTTGATCCATATTGCGATTTGGCGCTCTTCCTTGTTGTACTAGATGCACTGAGAGATTCTTCAATTGAGTTGTGATGTGTGCTAGCAAGTCTTGTTGGTCTTCTTGCATCCCCATAGGTTGTGTATTTTGAGTGGTTGTTGCAGTCATTGGGGCTATACGGCTTGAGCTTGATTCCTCCGACTCGACACTCTTGGCTTGGAGATGCAGCTTCTTGTCCTTGAGATGGGCTATCTCTACTACCAACTCATAAGTTGTAAGGAACCTCCCTCCACCTTCTCTTTAAGCGAAGACCATAAACCAACTATAAACCGATCCTTCTTGAGGAAATCTGGAGCTCCTTCACCTTCACCCAATGAGGCAACCCATCGCTCCCACAAGTCCACAAACTTGGACTCGTAGGTGGCATATTCTATAAGACCCGCTTGCTTAAGATCCTTCAAACTTGTCTAGAGCTTCTCTAAGGTTGTACCTGCTCCAAAGCGCCTTATAAATGCAGCCCTCAAGTTTGCCCAATCTTGCTTGGTTTCTTGAAGTAGAGCATTGTACCATAACTTAGCTTTCACCTTCATAAGAAGAGGTAAGATACATACTCTAGATGCATCATCATCTTTGTTAGAGACCACTCATGCAATCTCTAGATCATCAAGAAAATTTGTGGCTTTCTCCTCATCTTTCTTACCACCATTGAAAGTTGGAAAAGTGATACTTGCCATGACTTCTACCTTGCCTTAGAAGATAACTTTTTTTTTTACAAACTTAGTAATGATCTGTGGTACATATGTGTAATGTACCCAACCCTTAGTATCGTACTTGTGGAGTCTTCCTAAGAGTGCATGGTGGCGTCATAGCTTTCACTAATTATTTTGTTTACCCTCTCCTCTTGCAGAGCCTCCTTGTTTGTGTTTTTCATGTCCTCAAGTAATGGTGAACCTCTCTGGCAAGGAGAAGCATTCAATGGGTCAAGGGTTTGTTGACAAAGCAAGAGGCATATGGGAGCATTTAATGGGTCAAGGGTTTGTTGACCAATCAACCCAAGAGTGTATGTGAGAAAGCAAGGGGCATGTGAGAACATGTGAGCTTTCAATGGGTCAATGAAATGTTGATATAAATCAGCCAAAAACTCGTAACCACTTTTTTTATCAATTTTTAGGCATGCTTCAACTTTACCTATGGGACTTATTATGCTCTAGAAATGCTTCCCATGGGTAGGTTCATAACCAGCGGTCATTTTTCAAGGTTAACATATGATAATTGCCACCTTGGTAGAGCCGAGTAAGCAGGGGATAGTTCCCATGAACTTTATGCGTATGCCAAGACCCGTGCTGAGGCTAGGTTTTGCTTCAATTTGGCAAGGATTTCCATGCAAATAAAAGGAGAGAGAAGGGAGGAGAGAGAAAAATAGAGGGATGGCATGTTATATTTTATTATATATATATATATATATATATATATTTGACAATCCTCAATATGTAAGAAAGGTGTTGCAGATGCTAACGAAACACAAGCTCGATGCCAAGAAGAGCAAGTGTAAAATTTTCACCAATCGAGTCGAATACTTGGGTTATATAGTCTCTAACAAAAGAATTTCAATAGATTCTAAAGACATTTTGGAGTGGCCGAGACGGTCACCAAAGTTCGCGGATTTCTAAGAATCATGGGATGGTATCATATCTTCATCAAGGATTATGCTGTTATTATGGCACCTCTTACCAAGCTACTCAAAAAGGGAATGAGAATAGATTGAGATCAAGAACTCCAATAGAGTTTTGACCGCTTGAAGAAAATCCTTATCACCGCTCTTTGTTTGAAGCTTGTTTGAAGCTTGCCGACGAAGTGGTTATCGATGCCAGTGGCATAACTATCAGAGGAATCTTGACTCAAGAAGGTAGACCTATCGCCTATACTTCTAGGAAGCTCAAACCCTATGAAACCAACTATGTGACACACTATCTTGAACTATTGACAATGGTTCATGCTTTGAAGCTATGGAGACATTACCTATTAGGAAGCAAATTTAAACTGGTGAGAGACCATAAGAGTTTAAAATTGATCTTTACACAACCTAACCTCAATATGCGACAAAGGCAGTGGATTGAATTATTGCACGAATATGATTTTGATATAGTTTATCATCAAGGCAAGGAGAACATTGTCGCTAATGCATTAAGCAGAAAGGGATTAATCGTAGCTGTATCTATACCAGATTATCCTATCCTTGAAGATGTCAGGAAAGCAGCTCTATTTAACCCAAAGTATCAAAGGATACTGCAACTTGTTAAGTCTAAAGTAACTCCAATCAAGAAGCATGAGACTATTGTAAATTAAACAGTAGAAGAAGACTGTCTATATTATCGATTCAGACTTTGTATTCCCAAACATAAGGAGTTGAGAAGAAAGATTCTATACGAAGTTCATGATAGCCTATCATCATGACATCCAGGCTATGTGAAGACACTGAATGCTGTAAGAAAGAGTTATTACTGGACTAGCATGAAGAAGGACATTCTAAATTATGTCAAAAGCTATCTAACATGTCAGCGTGTCAAGGCTAAAAGGATAAAAATGCCGAGAAAGCTAGAACCGTTGGATGTTTGAAGGATGAAATGGGAATGCATTAGTATGGACTTTGTCATCGGGCTACCAACTATTCAACGAGGATACAATTCGATTATGGTAGTAGTGGATACGCTAACCAAAGTATGTCACCTAATACCAACAAAGACTACTTTTACAGCAATGGACATAGGTAGAATTTTCATCAAAGAAATTTACAGAATACATGGTTTACCTAAGAGAATTGTAAGCGATTGGGATGCTAAGTTCACTTCAAGATTTTGGATAGTCTTGTTTCAAGCCCTCAGAACTCAGCTAAACTTTAGCACGGCTTATCATCCTCAAACCGATGGCCAAACAAAGAGGGTAAATCGAGTCATCGAGGACATTTTATGAGCGTACTGTGGGCGAGAACCAAGGAGATGGATCCAATACCTATCGCTTGTTGAATATGCGTACAATTCTTCTTACCATTCCAACATTGATATGACAGTGTTTAAGGCTCTCTATGGTCAAGAATGCCTATCACCATTGAATTTTGCTAACCCTAGTTGAATTCTCAAAGCAAATGATGAAATGGAACATCAACTTAGGACTTTACATCAAGATATCCAAGCTACCAAGGAATGAAAAAACACTATGCCAATGCTAAGTGATCAGAACAAAGATTCAAAGAAGGAGACATGGTGTTTATTAGGGTTAAGCCTAAGAGGAGCTCTCTATCATTGGGAAAGTATAAGAAGTTAAGCCATCTCGATACTGTGGCCCTTGCAAAGTCATAAGACCTATTGGATCTCAGGCTTACAAGTTAAAGCTCCCTCAATATCTCAAGATTCATGATGTTTTTTCATGTAAGCTTGTAAAACCCTACGTACTGAACCCTGATGGACAGACAATGAGCAATGGACGATGAGCAAATAGTGCTACGAGCTCAAAGAATTCTTGAAATCCACCTAGAGCAAGTGTTGAAGACAAGAGAGAAAAACTTAAGAAACAAAACTGTCGTAGATCATTTGGTTCAATGGAGATACAACATGGGAAGAAGAAACCTCCTTACTCAAAGACTATCCTTAATAATTCTCGAGATGAAGACATCCCAAATCCTTTAAGTGTGGGAGGAAAAATACATACCCCCATGCATGTGCATCAAGTAGGGTAGAAGGAGGCCTAGTGAAGACCCCCTTCCCATGCATGGAGCCATGCAACCACACACAACTCATGCACACTCACACTCAGTCACACATACAAGAGTCTTAGTGTATGCCTATTTAAACAAGGGTAGACCTCCTTCTCTCAAGACACTCAAGAAGACGTAGAAGTGCTGTCGCAAGATGAAAATCGAGCTCGAAGCGTTGAAGTACTGTCAAAATTTCTTCTCT
This sequence comes from Dipteris shenzhenensis, assembly GCF_047967505.1. Lineage (NCBI taxonomy): Eukaryota > Viridiplantae > Streptophyta > Polypodiopsida > Gleicheniales > Dipteridaceae > Dipteris > Dipteris shenzhenensis. Next base: position 54,256,270 of record NC_141619.1, on the reverse strand, counting down.
CTAATATTCTCTCTTCATGATTTCTTTAGTTTTTCCCTTTTTGCAACTCTTTGAATACTGTCAAGGCACTCAGGAGTCAAGCCGAGTTCGAGGAGCCCTCTCTTGCATTTTTGCTCAGCCCTAGTGACCTCATTGGCGATAGTAAGAACCGATTTGTTTTGGTATTTCGATAAATTCTATGTAATTTTGCACCAGGAAACTAAATTCCTTAATTATGTGCATATATACGCATTATTCTTGATCTTTCTTTTTGATTATTAGTACCTTGTTTAGTACTAAACAATTTTTGAGATTTTCATGATTTTCTAATTTTGTCAAATTTTGACTATTTTTGGATGATTAATTATTAGAAATTATTAATTAATCCTAAAATTAGGGATTAAGACTTGATAATTAGAAAAAATATTATAGGCTTTTGTTTCTAAAACCTGAATGTCAAATTTATCTCATTTATGGCCTTAATTTAATGATTTTTGAGCAATTTTTATGAGAAAAATTAGCAAATCACCTTAGAAAACTAAACCCCCTTGTAGGATTTAATTTTTTGATGTCAAAAATTATTGTGATTTTTTGGGTAATTTTTTGAATCTTTTTCTAGATTTTATGGAATTTTTGAGCTATTTTTAACCTATTTTTGGTAATTTTTGAATATTCAGGTATCCTAAATATGTTCAGAGAATTCTTGAAGTTTTTATTTTAGTTTATCTTATTGAGTCGGATATTTATAATTTTTTGGAAAATTTCTTCAGCAATATAAAAATTATTATAATTATTCTTTTACCGTCATTTACTATGCTTAGCTAGTTGTTCCTATATCTAGGATTGTATTGAGTAGTCTAAAGGGTGAAAATGTGACGTTGTAAGTTTTTTTTGGACTAATCACTAAGCATGATCATGTGATAACGTTCTCTTTCTCTTAGTTAAAATAGCTGTATAAGGATGTTCTCTCGTCACGTTCTGCATTTCGGAAGAGGGGCACCTGAACCAATTTTCAAACCTAAGCAAGTACCACTGCTGCAAGCACAAGGGATGCAAATGGAGGCCATTGTAGTGGGAGCAATGGGAGTAGCAAACATCAATGCAAATCAAATAGTTGTGCCACTCCCAAACTAAAACTATGTTGGCAACTATTAAAGTTCAGTGTTTGCACAGTAGAAATGTGATGACCATGACCTAGGTTAGAAGCTTACCCATTAAAAACATGGCCCAAAAGTGATTGCCAATGTAACCCAAAAACTCGATGTTTGGTTTTTAACATTTAATTATTTATTGGAATATTGGTTGCGATTCAAAGTTTGTATGCACCCCAATGAATGAATTGAAAACTTGTAATAGCACACTCTAATGGTTGAATGCTCTCATTCAAGGGGTGACGAGGTAGTAGGAGTGGTTGTGATAGCCCAGGTCTTTGCAGGCAATGCCGAGGTCTATGCTGACATATAGTTGTGTCCAAGGTCTCTGTCGGACTTCAAAGCGGGTATCACTCTCCATGGGGAGAACTGACTTCACTTGTTAATTGATGATTGATGTATTGGATGTCCTTTAAAAACTTTTAATATTGAATTAATGTGTTCTAAAACTCTAAGTAGGGCTTGTTGATAATGGTACATGACTTGATTGGATAATGTTTATAAGGGCTGGATTAATGAACCAGTGCTCATAATAATTAAGGAACCCTACGTGTTTATGTCAAACCGTGTGGTAGTAATTAGGAGACAAATAATTCGGGTGCGTGTGAGTGTGGAAAGCAGGGGATAGGTCATCTTGACGGTGCCAATCCATGGTGGATGGGTGGACTCGAATAGTCGGGTGGCTTCCACAAGTTATAATTTACGATAGAGTAGGACTAGGATAGGACTCTAGCAAGATGCAATCCCTACCTGTTGGGAGAGGTATATTATCAACTTGCTAGTAGGCGTTAGTCTCCTAGGACTACTGGACTTGTTCGACTAATAAGGTTGGCACCCTGAGGACCCCCAGATGTTCCTCAAGGCTCAAACTTAAGTTCACGAACTTAAGTTCGAGCAAGGCTCAAATTCAATTTTGAGCCTAGGCTCTTGGAGAAAGAGCAAATCCAATGTGTTGAGGCTTGAACTCAAGGTTGAGCAAGGCTCAAATTCAAGTTTGAGCTTAGGCTCTTGTTGGAGGAAGAGCAAATCCAGTGTGTTGATGCTCGATCGAGCAAGGCTCAAATTCAAGTTTGAGCCTAGCCTCTTGGAGAAGGAGTGAATTTTGTGTGTTGAGGTTCAAACTCAAGTTCAAGCATGATTCAAACTCAAGCTTGAGCCTAACCTCTTGGAGAAAGAGCGAACTAATGTGTTGAGGCTCGAACTCAAGTTCGAGCATGGTCCAGATGTTGAAATTTGGGGTACCTCACAAGTTTCTTGAAGCAATAAGAAGCATACAAAGCTAAGTCCTCACTAATATCCATACTTAACTCGAGTCTAGACTTTAATTTCTATGCATGAGTGTCTTCTAGCTATGCTTCCTTGATTTCTTGAAGCAAAAAGATTGTAAAACTCATGTTATACATTATTCTACATAATGCATCCGCAACAACATTATCTCGACCCTTAAACAAGTTCCATGTGAAATTCTTTTATCAACTCAGTCCATCTACCTTGTCTTTCTCATAGATCAAGTTGATTGCTAAAATATTTAAGTGTATGATGATCTGTATACACTTTAAACTCAACACCATAAAGATAGTGCCGCCATGTTTTTAGAGCATGTATGATAGCATACAATTCTTGCTCATGTACTAGCCAATTTCGTTGAGCTACTGAAAGATTCTTGCTTTCAAAAGCTATTAGTTGACCATCTTGGCTTAGAACTATGCCAACAATAGTCACTCCATTGGCATCAATCTCTAGCACAAAAGACTTTTTTGGGTCAACTATTTTTAAAATAGAAGTGGTTGAAACCGCTTGTTTCAAGGTCTCAAAACTTTCTTGTTGTGCAAATGTCCACACATAGGACACTTGATCTTGCAATAAATCTATCATAGGAGCTACTACTAAAGAATAATGCTCTATGAATAAATCTATCATAGGAGCTACTAATAAAGAATAACACTCTATAAATCTAGGATAAAAACTACTTAATCCTAAGAAGGATCTTAGTCTAGTGATATTTTCTAGCACTGGCCATGCCAATATCACAAGGACTTTCTTAGGATCGATTATAATCCCATCAACAGATACTATATGGCCTAAATATTCAATTTTGGTCATACACAAAAAACTTTTATCCTTGTTGGAAAACAAACTTGTTTCACACAATGCTTGAAAATTTGAAAATAAATGTGATTCATGTCCTATGATGTTCTTGCTATACACGAGCACATCATCAACAAAATTAATAATAAATTTATCTATGAATGGTCTTCAAATGTCATTCATAAGCATCATAAATGTAGCTAGAGTATTAGTTAAACCAAATGGCATAACTAAATATTCATAATGAACAAGGTATTTTATGTACATATTCTATTGTTATTCTTCTCTAATTGTAGCCACTCTTTAAATCTATTCTACTAAAGATAGTGGGCCCACCAAGACATTTAAAAGATCGTCTATCCTAGGAATAGGATAATGAGGCTTTATAGTTATTTTATTAAGTGCTCTATAGTCTATGCACATTCTAAAGGACCTATCATTTTTCTTTACACGTAAAAATGGCAAGGTAAAAGGTGAATAACTAGGATGAATCATCAGTCTAACACTATTCTCAATCAGTTGCTATCATAGGGCATTGAGTTTTTAAATATTTGTTCAAGGTAATGTTCTTGCTAACAGATGTTGCCAGACTCATGAGACATTTATCATATAGCCATAAGTGATTTAGCTCCTACTACTATAAGTCTAAAGTATGCTAACATTGAGAGTAGCTTGCTCGTGGAAGAGGTCAACAAAAAGAGAATAGATGAGACAAAAGCCATCTAGTGCTATATGCATGTGAAAAGGAGAAGCAGGGCAAGGTCTAGGAGTGATGAACCTTATGAAAGAAGACGTAGTAAGTCAAGAGGTCGAAGTAACATAGAGTGCTATTATGGCCATAAGAAAGAGCATATGAAGAAAGATTACACTATATGGAAGAGGATTCAAAAGGCAAGCAATGATAAAGGCAAAAGTAAAGCTAAGGATGCTAGTCACAGTGATAATGTGCAGGATGAGGACTTAAATTCTATCACTTTTCATAATAACAGTGTGACAGTGGAGGAGATGTGCCTCTTACAAACACTGTTGATGCATCACTTCTTGTTGCCACTAATATCTCTTATGAGCAAGCCTAGATTGTGGATTCAATTGCATCATTCCATGTTACTCCTCACAAGGAGTAGTTCACTACTTATGACAATAGAAAGACTAGAGTGGTGTGTTTGGAGAACAATTATGCATGTGACATTGTTGGTTGTGATGACACAAACTTGTTTTGCCAAATGGATCAATTTTTACTCTCACTTATGTGCATAATGTGCCAAAGCTTATAAAAAAATTGAACAATGCTAGTTACCATACTATGTTTGGTGAGAGTAGTCTTGAAAATTGCATAAGGAAAACATATTGATCATGAGAGGGATAAAGAGTGGAACCTTGTATCCACTTCATGTTTCGCATGTGTATAACCATGTTGTAACTATAATTAAGGAGCCAATGTTTCTTTGTGGCATCACCAATTAGGACACATGTTAGAGAGGAATTGAAACTATATCTCATTTGAATTATATCCCTATGATGGACTACTCTAGCTTTGAAAAGTGTGATCATTGTATGTTTGGTAAACAAACACAAAGAGCACATTTAAATCAAAATTCACATAAGATAGAATGACTAGATCTAATTCACAACAATGTGTGTGGACCCATGCTTGTTATGTCTCTAGGTAGAGTGATATCTTTTGTCACTTTTATAGATGATGCTAGACATTATTGAGCGGTCTTGCTAGGAAGGCACTAGGCCTCTTGCTGTGAGAATTGGTGAGAAAGTTTTAAAGGTTATAAGAAAGAGCTATATCATAGATCTCGTGAACTCTAGAGCTCGGTAGGTTATGTAATCAAAGAAGCCCCACTTACTCTCTCTTACACCCACACACACACACACACACTTTAGAGAAATAACTCTATTAAAAAAATTAAAACAAAACAAAAATGAAAACATCAAGGTTATAGTAAGATAAAAGCATTAAAATATGAGTTAATGACATTTAATCTTTGTTGACTAAATTAGCTATGAATTGCTCTTTGGAATTATAGATGTGTACTTACTATGATGTAAATATTTTGCCTATAGATTGGAATTAATGGTGTAAGTACAAATCCTCTTCATAGCAAAATAACTACACCTATATCAAAAGACATATTATAGCCAAAATGAGGTAGTATGATGGGTTTCAGTGAGAGCATTATTTCTCCAAGCCTTTTGAGCCCAAAGAGAAGCACTATGGATTGTTGAAAGTGAATCTTATGACTAATCCAAATGTTAATTATAATATGTTGCATGGAATGAAAGCAAAAGAATTTTCCTTCAGGTGGATTATGGTTATTCATCTAGGATATATTAATTATGTTCCAAGAAGTGGATGTGAGGAAAGTGAAAGGAGAAGAAGAAGAGAGTCTCCATCCCAAGCCCTTTGTTGCCTACAGGCAATAAGGATACTGTGGGGAGAGATATACCTATAGCAAGGAGATTCCACGAATGTAAGAGAGAAAGAGATTCTTAAGAGAGAGAAATTTATGAAAGATGAAAATTAGGATACTCACCTTGTGCACTTAGTTGTTCTTCACAAGAAGGTTGCTCGCGAACCCAAGAATAAATTCACTATAGTGGAGCACATGGTTTTAGCTCTCATATCTGCAACAACAAAGTTTCACTCATATTTGCTCCCAAAGCAATTTATAATTCTCACTGTTGAGGAGATCTTCCCCTATCTTTTACAACACATGGATGTGTCACCTAGAATTGCTAAATGGTTAGTACGACTGTAGGAGGTTGACTCACTGCCACTTTGAGAAGAAGTTGAAGGATAAATCAATGACAGAAGGAGTTCCACCTGACCTTGATCTTCCTAAATTAGAGAATGCACACTCTCCCTATTTTGATGGAGCTTACAAAAGGACCACCAACAAGGCAATAGTAGGTATTGGGTTTTGATGAGAAAGGCACAAAGGTTTTCTCATTAGGTCATCCATTGGACTCTCATTCCAATAATGAGGCAGAGTATGCAGCTCTTATATTAGGGCTAGAATGGTGTGTTACATAGGGAATTCAATGTCTAAATGTTTATGGTGATGCCATGTTACTAGTTAAGCAAGTACAAGGCACTTCGACTTATAAGAACCAGGGGTTATTGGAGCACCTTCGCAAGGTTAAAAGACAAATGGGCAGATTCTAGGAAATTCAACTATATCACATACCGAGGCAAGATAATCATGAAGCAGATAGTTTAGCTAGTGAACATTTGGCAGAAGCTATAATGGAAGATATCCAGTTGAGGTGACCTCTCTTTCATGACAGCAAAGCTATTCTTAAACCAGGTGAATGTCCTAGAGCGCTCTCTACGGAATTGGAAAACTGGTTAGTTCGAAAGGCGACTAAGAAGAAGCATAAAAATGGAAGCTGCAAGTTCATGGACATCAATGGAAGAAGATGTCCATCTTGAGCTAGAGACATGAATATCTCTAGCTTTTGGGGGAGAGCTAATGAGGGTGGTTTTTTTAAATATATATATATTAATAAAATATAATATGTTCTCCCTCTATTTTTCTCTCTCTTTATTTCTCTCTCCTTTTATTTACATGGAAAGCCTTGCCAAATTGAAGTAGAACCTAGCCTTGGCATAGGTCTTGGCATGTACATGAATTTTGTGGGAAGTACCCCAGGTGGCAAATACCATGTAGTAACCTTGGAAAATGACCCTTGGCTATGGACCTACCCATGGGGGGCATTTTTAGAGCATAATAAGTCCCACATGTAAAGTTGAAGCATGCCCATAAAAAAGTGGTTATGACTTTGGGGTTGATTTTTGTTGACGTTTCCTTGACCCATTAAAGCGCACATGCCTCTCGCATGTTCCTTGCATCCTCACATACTCTCTTGGGCTGATTGGTCACATACTCTCTTGGCCTGATTGGTCAACAAACCGTTGACCCATTCAATGCTCTCACATGCCCCTTACTTGGTCAACAATCCCTTGACCCATTAAATGCTTCCACATGTCCCTTGCTTTCCTAGCTCACATGTTGCTCACTTAACCAATTAATGCTATAAAAAGACAGCCCATTCTTGATTGAGGGCAATGTATGAGTAAAGGTAAAGAGTTTAATGACATAATGCTACACTTGTCTTAGTGCTACACTTGCCATTGATGCGATTGCTCTTAAAGTAATAGGGTGTGTTTTTGCTAATTTATGTTTTTGATTTTCAATCTAACCCTATTTTTGTTTCCATTTCTATACTTAACTCTCATTATCAACCTCTAATCCTTTATCTACACTTTATTCAAATACTAATTATATCTCAACTCTTATCTCCATCTCTGTTGAGCCCTACTTGTTCCACTTGAAGGCAATCAAGCAACAGCCTTGACAAATAATGACGAGCAACCTTGTTGTGAAGGAAAACTACGTACACAAGGTGAGCATCCTAATCTTCAACTTTTTTAAATTTCTCTCTCTTAAGAATCTCTTCCTCTCCTACATCTCTAGAATCTCCTTGCTATTACTACATGTACATCTCTCCCTGTAGTATCCTTATTGCCTACAAGCAACAATAGAGCTTGGGAGGGAAGCTCTTTTCTTCTTCTCCTTTCACTTCTCTCACATCTACATCTTTGCACATACTCATTATATCATAGATGAATAAACATAACCCCAAGCCTTATTGTTGCCTACAGACAACAATAGGACTTGGGAGGAAAACTGTTTTCTTCTTTTCTTTCACTTCTCTCACATCTATATCTTTACACATACTCATTATATCATAGATGAATAACCAAAATCCAAATCAAAAAAATTTATGTCATTCCATTTTGTGCAACAGATTACACTTACCATTTGGTGGATTAGCCGTAAGATTCACTTTCAACAATGCATAGTGTTCCTCTTTGGGTCCCGAAAGGCTTAGAGAAATAACGCTTTCATTGGAACCCATCATACTACCTCTTTTTTATTATAACATGTCTTTTGATATGGAAGTAATTATTTTGCTATAGTTTTGTTTGTTATTATGAACCAAGAGGATTTGTACACACAATTAATTCCAATTGCTAGACAAAGCATATATATAATAGTAAGTACAAAGTTGTAATTCCAAAGAGCAATCCGTAGCTTATTTGTTTAGCAAATATTGAATGTCATTAACTCATCTATTAATCCTTTTATCCTACCTATGATAAGATATGAATATAACCTTTGTTTTTATTTTTGCTTTGTTTTGATTTTTCCTTTTAAACTACTTTATACATGTGTGTATTTGTGTGTTAGTATAAGAGAGAGTGAATGTTGAAGCTTCTTGACTACATAACATATCAAGCTCTAGATTTCATAAGATCTATACCATAGCTCCTTCTCATAACCTTTGAAGCATTCTCACAAACTGTCACAAGCAAGAGGCCCTGCGCCTTCCTAGCAAGACTCCCAACTTCTTGACAATGCCTGTGTATGCATATACATATATGTACATGTGTGTGCATGTGTGTGTGTGTATACATGCATAAGTTTTGACAATTGTTTCAAGGGCAACCCATCTATCATCCATCATAGGGCACATGGTTGCCTTTCTTGTAGCTCAGCCTACAAGTCTATCATACCCGTAGGCACATCCGCCTCATGTGCGCAGCAATCAAAGGAAAATGCCTTAGGTCCCATGAACCGAAGGCCTTTGGCCTTACCGGTGTGAAAATGCAACACAAGCCGAGTGATGGAAACTCCTACAAGTAGCATGTACCTGGAAAGAGCTACTTGCAACATGCAGAGGAGGCGAGCTAGAACATGGAAGAGTAAACAAAAGAGGGTGTGAGGATGCTCACGTTGGTATGATGCACGTTGGTATGATGCATGTTGCCCACCATAAGGACTATTCTTGCCTTGTGGGAGAGGACCAAAGTGCTTATTCTTAGTACTAGACTCTTTCCCATGCTAAAAATAGCCTAATATATGCACGTCTTTCCCTCCCATCCTAGAGAAAGAGATATGCACACCCCTAGCTCTAATAGTAGTATAGGAGAGAGAAAAATGAGCATACTTTTTTCCACCCTAGCATGGCCTTATTTAGGACTATCTATCCACACTAGGCCCTTTAGCTGTATGCCCGGACACCCTATGCTTATAGGACCCTTGTCTTGACATGTGTGATTCAAGAAAGAGTTATATATATGCTCTCTATGGCAAATTTACCTCCATAGTTTTGGGGAGAGGTTGTTATGATAGCGGTGTCTATCATAAATCAATCCCTTAGTATGACATTGAATTACAAGACTTTACAAGAGATGTGGACTGGCAAAAGACTATATTTTGACACATTACGCATATTTGGGTGTGAAGCCTTCTCACATGTTCTGGGAAAAAAATTTATGCAAAAAGTTCAATCTAGAATAACATAAATGCAACTTGATTGGATATAGCATAGATGGAGAGATGGGATAATGTCTTTGGAAACCAAAATCTAACAAAGTAATTCACATCTCACAAGTAATTTTCAATGAATTCAAGATGCACAAGAAACCAATAAAAGAGGTTGAATATCAGAGAGTCACATGTGATAATGTAGACCCTCTTGATGTAAAACAACCAACTCAATCGACTAGTGAAATCTCTACTACTAATAGTGCTCCATAGAGAGCAGAGTCCAGTAGTCAAGCACCGATGAGATCCAATTGTAAGTCTCGTGCCCATGAACATGTTCATCTAGGGTTAACTATTAACTTAACTAGTCACACTGATTGTAGAGTTACTTCTTATGATGAAGTTATTAAGATCGAAGATGGCATGAAGTGGGAGTTGGCCATGGAATCTGAGTGAAGCTCAATTATGACAAATGAAACATGAGAATTGGTCGAGGTGCCAGTGGGCAAACAATCCTTATATTGTAAATGGGTGTTTAAAAAAAATCACACAGTTGAAGATCTCGAGCCTAAGCTAAGTTGCATTATATGTTATATGGTATACATATAATATGCGTATAATGATTGTATTATACAAACACTCCAATTATTCGGACAAAAATTTTGATGCTATGTTAGTAAAAATGGGCCAAGAAATTATTCTTATTACTTTCAATCAAAAGATTGTTTGATCAAGAATACTTTATAGAAAAACAATTTTAGATAAAAAAATTATTCATTTAAAATTAATTTGATCAAAACAAAAGATATATGTACACGCCACGAATTCCTTGTGTGCATGCGACTCACAAAAATAGATATCTAAATCTAAACTATTAGAAAAGACTAATTTAAAAGAAAAGAACAAAGTAAAGATTTAATTTTCTTTAAAAAAATTGTAAATATTAGAACGGTTTAAAAAACAATGAACACTTTTTTTCAAAAAATTGTTTTAAAAAGTTTAATAATTTTTTGAAGAAAAGTGGATTTAAAATTTGAAATTTTAGTTTATTTAAAAAAATTACAAATCACTTACCATGTGCTCATTAAGTTGGTACTTGGAAATGAGTTTGATAAATTAGCAAACACTTGCCATGTGCTCATTTATTTGACACTTGGGAGTGTATTAGATAAACTTGTCACGTGCTCATTTATTTGGCACGAAAGTGTACTAGATAATTTAATGTTTGATTTTGATGTATAGAGCTTTGCTGTCACTTCAAAATTAAATAGTTTTAATATAGGATTGAATTACAATGTGATGAATATCTCTCCCTTGAAAATTCAATTGATGTTTAGATCTTTAAATATTTAAGATTTAATTTTGATGTGTAGAGTTTTGCTCACACATAAAAATCAATAGATGTTAAGGTATTTTGATTTTAGGGTTTGATTTTGATGTGCGGAGCTTTGCCCTCACTTCAAAAAAAGCATAGATGTGAAAATAGGTTTTATTTAGACGTGTAAACTATCGCTTTTAATTCAAAATAAACATAGATGAGGAGATAGTTTCGATTTTGATGCGTAAAGCTTTGTTCTCACTTCAAGATAAGCATAGATACAAAGATAAGTTTGATTTTGATGTGTGGAGCTTTGCTCTCACTTCAAAATAAATATAGATGGAGATATAGGTTTGATATTGACATATAGGGCTTTGCTCTTACTTCTAACTATACATAGATGAAAAGATAGGTTTGATTTTAGATCTCTCAATCCGTGAGTCTATTTCTGATATGGGTTTGTGCATTGGAAATAGCTCATTGAGAGCTACATTTTGATATTCTTAGTCACCAAAAATAATGACTAGCAACCATCATTACGTCCTCTCTTGGAGTAGTGATATCTGCTGTCAGATCTAGGCTTCGTTTGATGAGAAAAAGTTTTTAGAGTTCTCCTAGGGGTGTCTAAGGACTATTAGGAAGGTGTTTGTCATATTTTGTGTTTTGACATCATTATGCCCTCCATTCCACTGACACTTTCTATGTTTTTCGGCTTATTATTGATTGTATATCTCTTCTAGATCCTGTTTAGTCTAATCATAGTCACTTTGTGTAGGTCTAGGTCTATGTGCTAAAATGCTCATTTTGAGTTAATGATAGCACATATGTAATGATGACTTGTAGAGACCTGCATAGTAGTGTTCTCACATCATAGACTAGGAACTCTATGGCTTGACAACCCACCAAGGCCTCCGACTGCCTATCAATATCTTTACTCTCTATTATTGATATTTTAAAATGTATCGCAGTGACAGACCACTATGTTACATAGAGAGATCTTGTGGCACTTGGTGCAGAGAAAGTCATAAAACCAACCTAAAACACCAAGTACTAATGCTCACATCAGAGCTCAATCTTTGCATATACACACCACTTGACCACACCCAAACTTGCCACTACTCAACACCAAGGAATAATTAGAATGCTACTCAAAATTGTATAGCTATCTCCCAAATAGTGCAAAACTTGCAGAGGTGTGTGAGACACAAAAATGTCCAGAATGTCATTCTCAATGCCATGATTGAGTAGAGTTACAAAAATCCCTTTCTCCAAAAAATTCTCTTCATAAGGACTAAAAGTGACTTTGCATTGCCTCCTTGTTTGCAAACACTTCTCTTGGTGCCCAACCACCTATGGACTAATTTGCATCACTTCAATGAGCTTAAAATAGATCTAGGAATCACTTGATACCTCCATTTCTTCTCTTTGGTTTGTACCACCTCTGAGATTGAATATAGGCTTCTCTTTTGCTAACAAAATGGATGCTTGATCTTTAACAAGCTCGAGCAATCCTCACCTCTCATACCATAGAAAAGCTTTGATACCACAATGAAGAACTCTCATACCAGGATGAAGAGCATGCACTAGGCATGCAAAAGTGTACACGAGAGAGAGAGAGAGAGAGAGAGAGAGAGAGAGAGAGAGAGAGAGAGAGAGAGAGAGAGAGAGAGAGAGAGTATACAAAAGGGGAAGGAGAAGAAGAAGACGCAGGTGTGGGTGGAGCTCTCACTATCATGGAAGTCTCTTGTATGACATGCTATTGCAAGACCTAAGATTGCACTTATAGTTGGTGCATTTGCAGTGGAAGCTATCAATTGAGGTATGAGTAACAACAACATAGATTATCATGGAGCATTGCATGTCATTAAAGGATACCTACAAAAAATGTGTATAGACTCTTGTATTGATATGCACATATGGCTCCATCACTAGAGTGGCTATGTAGGCATGCATATACTAGTAGTGAGAGCAAGTATTCTTAAGAGTGTCTTATCTCACCTACATGTTGTAAATACTAGATCTAGGTTTATATAGGTCCACTTATCAACATGTTTGCCTTTAAGTAGAAGTATGTTGGATTAAAGACAACATGCTTATCCAATCAAATATCGGTTGCTCCTCACACTTGTGCACTCTTATTCCTTGTGTGTAGAAAAAAAAGGGGCTTATTCTCATGAACAAGAGAGAATCTCACATGGGATGAGAGTAGAGCTCAACTCCCACACCCAATTGTCTTTTCCTTATTCTCTCTTTTCTCCTTCTCCATTACACATTGCACCATGCACATTTTCTCATTGATCCTTACACTATGCCTTGTCAAGTTGACATCTCACATATTAACATTATGAGCTCAATCAAAACAATTTTATGGAGATTAAGTGGTACAACCTTTGGACCACTTTTTCCCTAGGTATAGGTGATATAAAGGAGGAGTAGTTTTTGCTCCTATAGGGAGTTTTAAAATTCAATAAAGCTTCAAGAATTATGAGGCAAGAAAGCCATGCTCAAGAAAATGTTTGTAAAAGCAAAATACAGCCATCTACATTAAAAAATGTTCTTTTTCATATGAATATCCAACTATTTAAAGGTAGCAAAAATAAGTGTCAATCAAGGACACTACTTCTTGTAACACCTATCCATGCTATTATCCCTTGGCAAATAGGGGATCAATATTATGTGACTTCAATGAGCAATTACATTCTCACTAGAGCTACACATTTTCATGAGAGATTCAAAGTGGCCAAATTAAGTTTCACCTAAACAAAATAGTAGCAAGTGTAGAAAATTTCCTAATTTAAAGTAAGTTTCTCTCTAGTCTCAACATTGGATGATGAAAATAAGCAACATTGCTAGTGTCTTCATGTGCTTTAGTCTCATTATTTCTTAAAAGTATCATTGAACAAGCCATGGGTTTACATAATCTTGTGTTCCTACAAGTTGATTAGTCTAGTTTATGGTGCTATAGGCTTGACTATCATCATGATATGGTTAATCATATGTATGGCATCAATGTAGGTGACAAACAAAGGGATGCAACTTATAAAACTAGATTGGCAAAGGTTTGAACACAAGAACCACATATTTAATTTGAATCTAATTAGGTCTAGTCAAATTTATTGATATACTGTGGCCTCTACCTTTTAATAGTTTATCAAGCCAATGTGATTAATAGATTTTGTGTATTATTGGTTAAGACAAACTAATTTGGTCTCTCTCTCTCTCTCTCTCTCTCTCTCTCTCTCTCTCTCTCTCTCTCTCTCTCTCTCTCTCTCTCTCTCTCTCTCTCTCCCCCCCTCTCTCTCTCTCTCTCACACACACACACACACACACAGATAGAGCAACTTGACAACAATTTTATGAGCTTTTGAGCTACTTGAAAGGTGCATGGTTAATAATGATACTAGTGGGATAACATGTTGTGTGGTATGTACCATGCTTAGGAACATATGAAGGCAATTAAGTCCCAATATTTCATAGAGCATAAGAATGCCTTGCTCAATTTCTATAACAATTCTCATAGTGAGACTTACCCTAAAATCTTAAGTCTCTACCAAGGAATCTATAGTCTCAAAATGCTTGTATGCAAGATAGTAGGAATGAAGTAACCCAAGCCTCAAAGGCACCATAGGCTAATGCTCAAGCTAAATAAATTTTTCACATGAGCAATGCGAAAATAAAAAATAGACTTGCCTTTTGTTGTTGTAGGCGAAATCAAATGCTCATTGTACAAGTGAGAAATTTTACATAGTAAGTGCGTCCTTCAAATGTCTTATCAAATTGAGGAGAGAATTATATGGAAAACTACACCATTGTTGTATTGTCTACCGCTGTGCATAAGCCTTTTTATTAAACAAGAAGACCATGGGAGCTTCAAACTCAGAGAATTGCCTCAAATCCCACCAACCAAAATCCAAGAGACAGAGTATGCATGTGTGTGTGTCTCTCCACCCATCCTTATAGCCCTAGGATACCAATTAAGGAGCCATTTTAATAAGAGTAGGTTCCCACCAAGGTGAGCTACACAAGAGAACCATTACTTGACCTTGAAACTATCAACCCTTGGCTAACCTCCAAGCTATGGACCTTGGCCGACTTGGCCCTTACCTACACACCCACGATGTAACTGTCTAGTATAGGCAATTGGCCTTAAACAAAAATTATTTTAGTTCTAGCATTCTCTCCCTCTTCTAAGATTATCATCCTTGATTATGAACTGTGGTAAGTGTTTACAAATTAGAGCTTTTGACTCCGAAGTTGCATTGGTGAGTGGTAGATCCTTCCAAGCAACTAGAAACTCCCGAAGGATATGACTTTGTAAGCATTTCTCCCTTTAATCTAGTATCTTGTCTAGACTATGTTCACTAGTATCATTTTCATGCAAGGAAACAAACCCATCAATTACATTATTATATTTTGAAATATATCTTTTTAACTTGCTAACATGAAAGACTGGATGGACACAATAGCCTAGTGGAAGTTCCAACCGATAAGCTATGTCACTACTCTTCTTTACTATCATCCAAGGTCCACAAAACCTAGGCAAAAGCTTAGAACGCTTTCCAGTAGATAAGAAAGTAGACTTTAAAGAAACTTGGAGAAAAACATTTTCTCCTTCCTTGAAGATTTTGGAAGATCTTTTGTTGTCATAATAAAATTTAGCACAATTAGTAGGTTGTTAAAGCTTAGCTTTAGCTAACCTAAGATTATCTTGCATTCTTGCTAAAAAGTATACTACACTCAGGCATTTCTGTGATGATTCTATAGTATCAGGTCATAAAGGAATCATACAATAATTCATTTCAAGAAGAGACACAGTAATTGCCTTATGAGGTCTATTATTACATGCAAACTCAAGCAATGGTAAGTACAAATCCCAATGTATCTACCTCTCTGATAAATAACCACATAACATATCTTGGAGTACTTGGTTGAACCCTTTGTTGACACGGTCAACGGGAGTCAATGAAGATGCTGTTGCTTGACGGTCCCCTACATAAAAGAAATCCCCATGTAATTGAGTAGATTATTTTGCAAATGTATTTTTGTGGGAATGAGGGTGGCAAGCTCAATGCTTGTAAGTCAAATGACATTTTTGCCATGATGTACATGAGAAAACCTAGGTATAAAAGAGAAACCTTATCCTTTGTAACATAAGTTTTTGGGAATTAAGTGAGTTTAGGGAGCTCAAAATTGTGTCCTGTGTTCCCTCTTCTGTGTGTATTTTCTCAAGCTCACACCGCACCGCACACAAGGTACATTAACAAATGGAGAACACCAGTGGATAGCTCTCGCAAAGAGCTACGAGCCAATAGCATTTGTGCATGGTATTGCGAAAATCGAGTCACACTCTCCATAGACCTTCTAGGTGAGATTTCTCTCAAACGGAGCATCTAAATGCAATTCCGTCAGTTGTAGAGTGATCCTGGCACTTAGAGCTACCTTTTAGGTGCATTGGAGCTAGATTTTAGAGATCTGTAATTTTGCCCTTAATAGAGAATCGCGAAGTTTTTCAGAGTCCAAAAATGGTATTCTTGAGCAAGATTGTGATCCTCTTGGTCTTACGAACTCCCTACTAAAGTCTAGTGAAAAACGGAGATGCTTTGCTAGGTCAACGGTGAGAAACAAGTTGGATGGTGAATAGCGAAAGATAAACACAGTGAGAGGTTGAATATTACCTTTATGTGTTCAGACAAGGGATTAACAACCCCTTGGCATGCCTTCAAGCCCTAGTCGGGTCTCTTGCATTCTTAGTATTGACATATTTCCTGTTGGACATCACTGTCTTGTTATAGGTGGAGTAGTCCCCTAATGCCATCTGAGGACCTATGAACCCGGGACATTAGCACCCAACATTTGGCACCATTGCCGAGGATGCGAGTACCATTACTAGAGTGAACACATAGGTGGTCTAACGACTCATGTAGGTAGTAGGTTAGATTAGGAGATCGGAGTTTCCTTGATCTATTAGGTGAGATTTCTGCCTTTTAGTGTAAAAAGTGTTTGAAAAGTAGCTTAGGACTGAAAATATGGTGTTGGTGTGAGTTTGATGGAAGATAGCTCTTAAGACTTGCACTAGCACTGAAAAAAACGTTAAAATAATTAAATTTATGTTTTTCAATTTATGGTGAATTTTTTTTTGTTATAAGAGTAGGTTAAGTTAGATTCAAGAAACTAAAATTGATCAAGAAAGAAAAACTCAAAAAAAGATAGCCAGAATATAGTTTTCTAGAGAAAAACGCAGTTGCTACCATAAGGGTAAAATTAGGAAAACTAAAGGTCTGAGCAGAAACAAAAGGTAAACATTCAAGGAGGTTAGTGTACAAGACATAGGAAACAAGATACGGAAGTCGAGATTGATTCTGGAACTTATTTTAAAGTTCTAGAAAAAATCACGATTCTCTATATTGGTCATTCTACAGAGGTGATTTTTTGAAACTCATCTTCTCTAAGGGTCAAACATAGTGAAAGGGTTACACAAACCAAATTTGAGTGGAAACTAAAATTTGGGTAAAAAGTTAGAGAAAAAGGTGAGAATCAAAAAGACAAAAAAATACAAGGAAAAAGGAGTATAAGTGAAAAACTGAAACCAAGTTGAAACAGAGAACCTTAGGGACACTTAGGTAGTGTGTACCAAAAGAAAAGGTGAGAAAATTGCATTCTTGCTCCTCTGGAGATAGAATCGCAATTCTCTCCAAATATCCTTAAACAGGGTCAGAACTAGAGAAGGTCTTAGGATTAGGTCAACCTAGTCCTAATAAGCTTATCTATCAAGTTTCATTGAATTTGGATAGATATTTGAGAATTTCTTGTGAATTTAGTGTTTCTGGATACGAAAAAGTGCTAAAATTTGTGGTTAAGTGTAATTAAAAAGTCCAAAGTGTTTGAAATTTTGAATATAAGCTCTAAAGAGTGAGTATTAAATAGTGGCATAGGTCAATTTTAAGCAGGGGTTGAAAAAGTGTAGTTTCAGAGATAATCGTGATTCCCTCCAAAACCTAATCTTGGGATACCCACCTGCCATAAGATTTGATTTATAGCCTATTTAGAGTGTGTTAATAATTCCTGCATGATCATAATTGAGTTTGGTCAAATACCTATAGAAGAAGGAGAGAATCACGATTCTCTTCTTTCACCTTGTTAAATTTTTCCAAAACTCATAAAAATTAGACTTTAAGTTAAGGAGATAGCACTTATCTCAAATATTGAGTTCCAATGTTTTCTGACTTTTAGAAGGCAGATTTAAGAGAGAATCACGATTCTCTCTCTAATTTTGCTGGAAGTGTCCCCAACTTGAATAAAAGTTGGTAAGAAACCTTATAATCACAGCTGTATAGTCAGAGTAGTTGATTTTTGGATCAATAGATTAAAAGTAGGGTGATAATTGCGATTTTCTCTTTACTGAAATTTTTGTACACAAAAATTTTTTCCCAAAAATTGGTCCAAACTTTACCAGTTAGTTGATTATAGTCGATTTAGCTTACTAAAATTTTTCAAGTCATCAGAAACTTTGGTTAAGAGTTATTAAAGAGAAAGATCCATCTAGATTAGAGATAAAGCATAGCAGCTCATCTTACACTGACTATTGCTAATTTTTGGCATTGCAGTGTGAAGGTTGAAGCTTAACAAAAACCCAAGAAAGGACCTAGACAGCTATCAGACCAAGAGAACTAGGTAAGTGCAGAGGTAAGATACTTCCATAAGTTCATGTATTTAAGGTCAGGAGCTTTTATCCAGTCAGGTAGAAACCAGCCATGAGACCAAGTCGGTAGGGTTTCTACTGAGGAAAGCGTGAATCAAAGCGAGATCGAGTGCTTAGTGACTATCCAAGAAGAAGTGTCAGATACTTTGTCCGAGTTATCCTATAGCTTAGTAATGGAGAGAGTACCAGCAGCAGCAACGAGCTTCCGTGATGAGGAGATGGGCATTGGAACTTCTCATTCTCAGGAACCGCATATGGAACCTCGAGTGAAAATGCTCCTGCAATACTATTATATTAATAAGTACAGAGCTAGAATCTACCTTGATGCTAACAACGTGCACTATGTCCAAGAGGACTTGGGTAACGCCGAGTGCCTTGCACAAGTGAAAGCGGAGTTAAGAGGGGATGTTTATTTTGACCATAAGGGTATAGCTTAATTTTTAGAAATTATTAGTATTTTCTAAATTTTTTGTTTATTTTATTTTATTTTATTTTGATCTTTAAAAAGAAAAAAAAGGAGATCATTCCATTTTGATCGTCTCATCTCCAGCATTCCACAACTTCAAACGGTTCGTAAAACCGAGATAGGAGGTGAAAGTTATGACCAAAAATGTCCAGATGCGAAAATCGATTTTTAAAGCCATGGCAACCTATTTTGCAAAATGTGGAGAAACCTGGCCAAACGGTGTCCAAATCAGGAAATTAAAGATCCGTTGATCCTCTAACAGCATTGATAAGAGCAATGGTAAGGTCAATTCACAAGGTGAGTCTAAGTTTATAAAGTTCAAGAGTGAAGAATGGGGGACTGAGCAAAGCGAACAGAGAGCGGGACCCAAACCTAGGTTAGGATCCCCTACGATCAAACCACCAAGCAAAAGCTGACCAAAATCAAATGGCGACTTACCCCAGGCTCAAGCTACAAGCCTATGTTACCCACATTGGGCCAGAAATCAGGAAAAGGGGCAGAATCAGAGAATTGCGATTCTCTTCCCATAGCCCTAGAGCAATCAAAAGCCAACCATATCTCAGGCACAGCCTCAGGACATCTTAATCTTCATGTCCTTCAAGCAGGAAGCCGCCAAATCATGCAAAATAGCTCAAACCTCCCATGTGGCCTGCATATGGTCACCTTGACCTAATGCCTACAAAAGCTTGATCAATGGCCACCAAAATGAAGGAGAAACCTCATCTATAGGTGACTGAACAATGTGGCTATTCATATTTGAGAATGCTAAGTTTAACCAATGGTTATGAGCAAGTTAGGCTTCCCGAAGAGTGCAAATCATCACGCACATCCATCCAAGGATTCAACCAAGGGCAAACCAAGAGATTTATGTTTATTTAGTTCATTTAAATTATGTGATTGTTTGCGTGTGCAAGTTTAAGTTATATTTTGCATAGTTAGTAGGAAATCGCGATTTTGCATATTTTGCATAGTTAGTAGGAAATCGCGATTTCCTCCAAAACCTATCTAAGATATGTCCCAAGCCAATTTTGACCACATAAACAGATTGTACAAACCCATATGAGGCTACCCACTAAGTATCACTGAGAATCGACCAGTAGACCATCAATAAAGGCTAAGTGCAGACATCAAGAAAAACGACAAATGGTCATGGGCCAACCCATAAACCTCCAAATCTTATGAAAGTTGGCAAGAAGACTCAATACAATACCTAGGAACAGTGCTTATTCTCAACAGTGGTAGAAAATCCCCAAAGAATCTCTGTCAGAGAGAATCGTGATTCTCTTCTTTTATCCACTTACACAGGTGCTGGCCAAAATCCAACTTGACAATTTGTATATTCACATCTAGAATATACCATCTTCAAAAGTTGGCAAGGATATTACTTTCCTACCTATGAGAACTGGATAGTCAGAGATAGGAATAAATGGCAGGGGTACTCCAAGTGACTGCAAAGTGGGGATCAGACATATCAATCTGCTCATAAAAACCAATTGGAGCTATCCACCAAGTCAAATCATAAGTTGGATCAAAAACCAGGAAGTTTGGTGAGAATCACGATTCTCACCCAACAGATACTTTGGACAGCTTAGAGCTCAATCTAATTTGACAACTTGTATATTCAAGCTTTCATTAGCATAAATATCAAGTTTCAAGTGGATATCCCACTCACAGGTATCCCAAAGTAAAAGTCAGTACATGAGAAAAGGAAAAAAATTGCCTTTACCTACTTTCACTGATGGAAACTTGCAACCAAAGATTTCAGTATGCTTAGAAAGTCCTAATGAACATGTGGCAACAGCTAATACCAAATACTAAGAAAAATGAGAGAATCACAATTTCCATGTCCAGACAGGGTCTATGGAGAGTTTTTTCATAGAAGGGGACTATACAGGGTATGGACAGCTCCCTGAAAAAGTTTGGTGTTATTTGGACAAAACCACAGAGAAATAAGAGAGAATCGCGATTCTCATCAAAATGCGGTCTAGAAAAATCCCAATTCTTTGAAATTTGGTTCAAGAGCTTACAGTGATGGCATCAAGTGAAATGTATGGTCAAAACCCAAAAATGATATCCAAATAATAGAGTTAGGAGAGAATCACGATTTCCTCCTAATTGTGCATTTTTATGACTTTTTGCATGTGTAAATATTTTGCATGGTTTATTTGACTAAATAAATGTAACATTCATTGATCAATACTAATGATCGTCTTCTCAAATGATTATAGGATCAATGGATGCCTCCGAACTCCCATGGCAAAAGTGGAGCCAAAAGAAGAAATTGGAGCACTTGCCGCCCTACACACTTCTCAAGGATTTAGTAAGAGAATCAACATCATATTTTGAGAAAGAAGAGCTTCAAGAATGTGGCACTGTCATATATAAAGGAGTTTATAGAGATGAAGAAAACAACATGGTCACATTGCCCTTGGTGCTAGTGGAAGTGTACAAGCTTCTAGACCAAACACACATTAAAGACCAGCTCAAAGTGGTGGGGCTTCACAAGTTATTAAAACTTCCTCCATGCGGGATTGATATCCGTAGAGCACATGAGTTGTATGAATCGATAAAAGAGGATGGAACTGCAGAAATAACAACTCTGGCACATTCTTCTAAAGATCCGACAGGGAAAGTTCAAGTGTTGATCACAAAAGAAATAATTGCTCAGGCTTTGAAGCTCTCGAACAAAGGCCACTCATTCCGCGAGACAAAGAATATTAAAGAGGTATTCACGAAGAAGGGAGCAGCTACTACCTTTGAGCACATGACTTGAGCACATGGCTGACCAAAGTGTCGTCTTGCCCACCAGGATGTTCATGCAGTTTTTTATGTTTGAAGAGAAAATACCATCATGCTTCACAACCCCGAATCACACAGTGGCTATCAACTTCTCATGGGCATCGATGATGCAATTGCCAATCTCCCTCAACTATGTTGAACACATCTTGGAGCTCCTCACAAGGAATAAACGACACATGCCCATCACTTATCAGTTGTTGCTGATGAAACCTTGACACGAATAGCATATCAAGCTATAGGCCAGGCTGCTCACCTACCAGAAGCCACTTCGCAATTGGTATGGCTGGAAGGAAAAGAGAAAATGGAAGGTCCGACTATGCAGCCAGCTCCTCGTGTTGCAAGCAAAAGAAAATACCAGCAAGAGGTCAAAAGAGCTAAGGAGGAGGAATTGAAGAAAGCACAAGAGGCCATGGATAAAAAGGGGAAGAATCCCATGAGTGCAGCACAATTGATAAAAGAAGAAAAGGTTCAGAGAGAAGTAAGGTCCAAATGCAAGGAGGATGAGTTCAAAAAGCAGAGGGTGGAAAAGGGAGATCTAGAAGACAAATGGAAACCCTCTGAACTCCCTCCAATGCCTTCTAAAGATCTGGACTTTGAGGAGACAAACCCTTGCTCGTCACCTACTGCTATGACTGCTGAAGAATTAGAAGGATTAAAGAAAAAGTATTCAGTACCCATAAGCCCTCCAGTGTCTTCTTCTAAAGAAGAAAATGTGCCAATAAGAAAGGTCAGACCTGGTCCACCGCCACCATCTGATGATGAATCGATGTCCACCCTTCCACCCCTTTCCAAGACTCCTTTAGAACAATTGATGGAGGAGATGAAACAGATGTAAAATGCTCCAGAGAAACCTCCATCTCCTAAACCTCAAAGTCAAATACCACAAAATGCAGAATCTCAAGTGCCTCAACACATGCAGCAAGAGGTGGAGATAGAAAAAGAAACAGATATGGAACAGAATATGCGGAGGGAATAACCATTACCCACATAAGATGTGAAAAAAGAAATAGAAAAGGAAATCAAAGATAACATCAAACAATCCATTGAAGAGGAAGAGGTCAATACAACAGGTACTAGAGAATGTGATTCAAAAGAGACTAAGGAAAATACTGAACAAGTACCACAAGCACATAAACAACCTGAAGAAAACAAAGAAGAAGCCATGAAGATGTTGAAGTGGCAGGTTCAAGCTGGTACCAGTGAAATGAAAGAATCTGGGTGGGAGGACATGCAAGCATTGAAGAACAGATCAAAACTCTTGCTCACCACCAGATGTTGTCCATAGCCCAAATGAAGGTCCAAGGGTACCATGAGCTGGAAGGCCACCTACAGCAGTCCATGGAGCTAAACCGTGCCTACCAAAAGGCAATAGATGATAATGAGGCAGCTCAAGACCAGGCAAATGAGGAAATTAAATGCCTAAAAGAAACTATTACCAGATTGTAGAAGGAGTTAGACACAACCCTTGAGCTAAAGAGAGCTTATCAAGAGCAACTGGTATCAATGGAAGTGGTGGTCCAAGGCCTCACCTCACGTCTACAAGAACCGGAAGAGCAAATCAAAGTTGCTAAGGCTAAAATAGAAATGAAAAATGATACCATCGCCTCCTAGCAAAAAATGATTGAGAGGATCAAGGCCTTGCCTAGAATAACCCAAGCTGCATCTCTTCCCTCTACAAGTTCAGCTGCCAACCAAGACAAAAAAGTTAAAGAATTGGAAATGGCATTGAAGGTAGAGATGAGAATGAGACAAAATGATATGGCAGCAGCCATAGTTTGAGAAGAAGAACTAACACAACAAAATGAAGATTTAAAAAAGCAAATCGAGGAGCTTCAGCAGCAATTGCTAAATTGCCGGCCACCCTTATCACCACAGAATGATCAACAGCCTAATTATGACAACGAGGATATAGGATAGGGTGAGCCTCATTCAATGCCTCTTGCTTCTATCTCGGAAAGGCAAAAATCAATGCCAGTTTCAGCTCCAGCTCCACCACAACCTACAGAAGCATCTCAAAGTAAAAGCCAACCTTTCAAGGAAACAACCAGTATGGTGAAGCCATCAATGCCGACTTAGAGAAGCTGCCAACAATAGCCATGGAGGAACTAAAAAAATAGAAGGAGGCACAACCAAAAGGCCATTGGAAAAAAGCTCTTGATTGGAAGATTAGCGTGTTACACTCTGTAAATGCTACTATGTTGCGACCCTCCCAGATCAATGAGATATGGTATAGCCGGCATCTCCCATTGCCATTGATGAAATATGAGCTTTTCAGAAGCAGAGCAACGATCCACGAAAGAATGTTTTTGGAAAAAGATCCACAATCTTGCCATCCCCGATGGAGAACCTCCTGGCTAGCCAAATATCCGCAGAATAGATACCATTACCTCCAAGCTCCAGTGCATATCCAAGAGGATATTACCTTTTGTCCAGTACAGAGGGTGAGGTCCTGGCAAGACCATGAGGAGATTTTGAAGATTCACCCCACGTGGCTGAACTACCCAAAAATGCTAGCACCACAACAGGGAGCAGAGCTTACTGAAGAATACATGATAAAGACACTAGAGGATACATCACAATGGTGTACATGTATCCCAGACTTATCAGTCCAAATGCTCTGAAAGATATGCAAGATGTTGGGAGCCTGTATCACCTTTTACAAAGATTTGTGGCTAACAAATATGCCCTAGTATTCCTTCTTGGAGGGCAACAAAGGCTTAGTATATAATCTTAGTCCACAACCACCTGATACAGTAATATACAGGTTTTTTGCACGAGCCATTTTTCTGCCTTCGTATTACCTCTCTACCTTCGAAGAAGCCTTCTACACCGGATTCTTCACTTTCAACAGCAAAATTTTTGGTCTTGAAGTAGAAGACTTAGGAGCCAAATTTATAAGCTATAGTGCGATGGAAAGGGCTCATCCTTTTTTCCTACCAATTTATTCCAAAGATGACAAAGACAATTTCCACAAGTATATAATGCAAAATTGCCAACACCACTGACACGTCCATGTCAGGGACAACATGGCTTAGGAGGGGGGGTGTTAACGTGGTCAACGGACGGTCAATGGGAGTCAATGAAGATGCTATTGCTTGACGGTCCCCTACATAAAAGAAATCTCCATGTAATTGAGTAGATTATTTTACAAATGCTTGTAAGTCAAATGACATTTTTGTCCTAATGTACATGAGAAAACCCTAGGTATAAAAGAGAAACCTTATCCTTTGTAACATAAGTTTTTGGGAATTAAGTGAGTTTAGGGAGCTCAAAATTGTGTCATGCGTTCCCTCTTCTGTGTGTATTTTCTCAAGCTCACACCGCACCGCACACAAGGTACATTGGCGAATGGAGAACACTAGTGGATTCGCAAAGAGCTACGAGCCAATAGCATTTGTGTGTGGTATCGCGAAGATCGAGTCGGACTCTCCATAAACCTTCCATGTGAGATTTCTCTCAAGCGGAGCATCTAAATGCAATTCCGTCAATTGTAGAGTGATCATGGCACTTAGAGCTACCCTTTAGGTGCATTGGAGCTAGATTTTAGAGATCTTTAATTTTGCCCTTAACAAAGAATCGCGATTTTTTTTAGAGTCCAGAAATGGTATTCTTGAATAGGATTATGATCCTCTTGGTGTAGGAACTCCCTACTAAAGTCTAGTAAAAAACGGAGATGCTTTGCTAGGTCAATGGTGAGATACAAGTTGGATGGTGAATAGCGAAAGATAAACACAGTGAGAGGTTGAATATTACCTTTATGTGTTCAGACAAGGGATTGACAACCCCTTGGCGTGCCTTCAAGCCCTAGTTTGGTCTCTTGCATTCCTAGTATTGACATATTTCCTACTGGACATCGCTGTCTTGTGATAGGTGGGATAGTCCCCTAACGCCATCCGAGGACCTGTGAACCCAGGGCATTAGCACCCAGCACCCTTTCATCTAACTGTCTTGGGATGGTCACCACTACTCATATTAAGAGTAACATGTAACTTATCACAAACATATGTCTAAAATGGCCACAAAAGTGCACATCTCTATCTGAGACAATAGAAACTAGTAATCCATGTAATCTAAATACATTCTGGATAAATAACTTGAACACCTATGGAGCTTCCTCATTTTCTTTGGTAGGAAAATAATGAGCCATCTTGCTCATGTGGTCAAATACCACCAAAATAGTGTCTTTTGTCTTTGGGTTATTGGTAATTCAATGATAAAGTCCATGGATATACGTTGCCAATTAGATTTTGGCGAAGTCTATAAGGGATGAAGTAGCCCAAGGCTCTTTATTCTTTATGTCTTTATAACTTGGCATTGGAAGCATTGTTGGACATACTAATGGGCATCCTTATGTAGATAGAGCCACCAAAAAGTCTATCTAACAAGCTGTACTATTTTATCTTGACCAAAATGTCCAACACATGGACTATCATGATTCTCTTGCAAAAATTTTACTCTTAGTTGCCACACACAAGGAACATAAGTCTCTCCTTTCTGCTTTAGCCATCCATTCTCTACTGAGAAATTGGCAAACCAACTTGGTGTTCTATTTAGTAAAGAAGTAGACAAAGCTAAGTCTTAACCAGTATCCATACTTAACTCGAGTCTACACTTTACTTTCTGTGCATAAGTGTCTTCTAGCTATGCTTCCTTGAATTTTTTGAAGCAATAAGAAGTAGATAAAGCTAAGTCTTCACCAGTATCCATACTTAACTGAGTCTATACTTTACTTTCTGTGCATAAGTGTCTTCTAGCTATGCTTCCTTGATTTCTTGAAGCAATAAGAACTAGATGAAGCTAAGTCTTCACTAGTTTCCATACTTAACTCGAGTCTAGACTTTATTTTCTGTGCATAAGTGTCTTCTAGCTATGCTTCCTTGATTTCTTGAAGCAATAAGATTGTAAAACTCATGTTATACATTATTCTAGATAATGCGTCCCTACAACAACATTATCTCGATCCTTAAAGAAGTTCCATGTGAAATTCTTGTATCAACTTAGTCCATCTACCATGTCTTCCTCATAGATCAAGTTGATTGCTAAAATATTTAAGTGTATGATGATTTGTATGCACTTTAAACTCAGCACCATAAAGATAGTGCCGCCATGTTTTTAGAGCATGTATGATAGTGAGGGAGGGAATGACTACGTAGTCGGTTGCCTCTCTACTCATGCGCGACTTGGGGTCCCTGCTCACTTTGGATCAAAAGGGGGCACCACCTCTTTTTTATGGAACAAGAAAACCGAACATATACACGTAGACTAAAAACCTAGAGAACTAGATTGATCTAGACTCCACTCTTCAGGTGCTACTAACCAAACTTAAGAGAGAACACACTCACACTAGAAACACAATGCCAAGGAAACACATCCAACACTTGGAGAAACTCAACCCTCCTCTTTTAGGAGAATGGCAAATACACACACACACACACACAAAAAAAGATCAACAGGCACAATTCAGCCCATAGACCTACCCAATGTCATCAAGAGAACACGAAACACAAGTAAATCTCTGATCTAAATCAGTAATCTCCTCTCCTCAAACATGCATCCAACATTACCATAAACCTCACACTAACAAACCTCAACAACTGAACGAGTTCCTTAACAAAGCCACTCTCTTGAAAGCTCCGATCTTGGCCACTCCCACAAACTCACAAGGCTTGGATGGCTACGAGCACGTGGAGGACTAAGAACCTCTTCTTAATCACAAAACTCACTCAAACCAAACAAACTAGGACACAACACTATGCTCACACTAATTGAGAAGATGGCATTCACACAGAGATGCTAAAATCCGCTCACACACAAAGGATGCATGATAGAATCAAAGACCACACATAAAGCTCAAACTTAAATAGAGATTTTTTCACCATAATGATTCAACAAGAGCCTTAGCGATAGGAAAGATTTAGATGAAGACAAGTTATACACCAATGGGATGACGAGGATAGTGGCTATGGAGTGTGAGAAGAAAGTACTCCAAAATTCTTTTAGGGTTTGTAAATATAGAAAATAAGTACTAAGCAAAGGAAATAAGCTTGATATTAATCATCCTTAGAAAGTCGTCATGAATTCCTCCTCTTCTAAGAGGTAGAGCAAGAGGGTTTTGTTGTGGATGTATTTCTCTTTCTTTCTTCTCCAATCTGTTGGTGTTGATCTGCTGATGGCTGATGATGGCTGGTGGCTCTTGTGAGTGAAGAAGGGCTCTCTATTTAGTGTTGCTCCAATCCAATTAGGTTTTAGGATTAGTTCTTAATACAGTCAAAGTGGGAGGAAATTTCCTTAATGCAGTCCAAATTGGGGGGCCATTAGGTGAGTCACTTTCGGGATTATCTTTTATGGAAAAATGAGGTAGGTGAAAACTATTTCTTCAGTGATGTGAGGGGAAAAAATCAACTTGCAATAGTACACATAGTATCTCATGTGTGAACTGACCAGAATAAGGTGAAAAGTGGAGGATAGGTGTTTTGATCAAGCTGCATGGTATTGTGGGCTATGTGCTATAGGATAGGGAGGGCTAAATTAGATTTAAAAAATCAAGAAAAAGGCAAAAATCCCACGCATGATTTTTTTAATGCTTTCCTATAGCCACCTCAACCTAGGGTGGCCCAACAAGTCCTCCTCAGCTTCTTTTGTTGAGTTGAAAAAGGTTGGCTTCATTTGTCATATGTAGTAGGTAGTATTTGTTGGTCACTTTTTGACTTGGTCCACTTGACTTTGGCTACTTGACGTTGGCTAAAGGTTATCCCCATGTGTCGAAATTCTTCTCTCTTTTTCCACATAGCTCTCCAAGATGGTCTCTTTAAGTGAATTATTGTGATCGATAATTGCTTTTACCATCGCAGTAACTCGGTAACTCCTTTTCACCATGAGGTGAAAGATTTTAACTTGGGATAAAAAATATGAAAAAGAAAGGAATTGACCTCCAAGTCAAAGATACATTCACTGATGAGGATAAAAGGTCATAACTCACCCCTAGGCACCATATTTTTGTTAATTACTCTCATTTATTATTATCATTAAAATATTATTTTTTTATTGGTAAAAATTAACTCACCTAGGATGAAAATATATTATTACCTAGATAAAGCCACACCTTAGAGTGGGGTATATCCACTCTATTTATGTATTCACTATGTAAACCACTGAAAAATAGCTTCTTGACTATGCATATACTCTATGGGGGGGTAGAAAGTTATGTCACAAAAAACCTACATCATATCATCCCTCCCCCTAGACGTGAGAGGCATTCATGTCTCTTGTTCCTCTTCTTGGTGGCTGTCATTGAAGATCTATGAGAAGTAAGGCTTAAGCCTCCAACCATTTACCCGTGTCTTGTGCAACCTACCAACATTGATATCATAAGTTGGTAGCTCCCATTGCCAAGCCTCTCTACCACTTTGTAAGGACCTTTCCAGTGTGGCACCAACTTGTCATCTTTCTTATGGTCAAACCTGTTGTCATACCTGAGCACCAAAGAGCCCTCCCTTGATTTTCTTGGCAACAAGCTTCTTGTCAAACTTCTCCCTTCGTTCATTGGCTTGTGGCAATTATAATGTTCAATTGCCTCATCTCGATCCAGCTCCAGTCATTGTAGGTCGAGTATACGCCTCCTGATCTTTTCTTGGTGTGTGTCTTCAATTCTTTCAAGAACTCACAGACTAGCTAACTCCACCTCTATAGGAAGAAGTGCTTCTTTTCCATATACCAAAGAGTGTATCTAAGAGACACTTAGAATGTTGTGCAATAAGCCCAAAGTGTTGCATCCAAGTGTTTATCCCAATCCTTTGGTTTATCACACATGCTTGGTGATAATTTTACAAATCAGACCATTTACTTTTTCTACCAAGCCATTACATTGAGGATAGTAGTAGAGAGTAGAATGTCTTTATTTAATACCCAATTTTTCCATCAGTGCCCCTACTAAATCAGCCCTGAATCCAGGTCCTCTATCTAAGATGTTCTCCAAAGGGGTGCCAAACCTGCAACAAATGTTATCAAGATGCACTTTGCCACCTGATTGGTGGTAATCCTGCTGGTTGAAACTGCTTATGTCCACATGGTCATGTAATCTATTCCTATGATGATGTATCCTTTGCCTAAAGATGTCCTTGGAAAAGGTCCTATAGCATCAATGCCCCACTTTTCAATGGGCCAAAAGAGGTGATAACATGTCGGGGCTCATAAATAAGTAAGCCTTAGTGGACCTATTCATTGGCATGCATCACAAGTCTTACACCAAAAATGGGCATCCCTGATTAGAGAGGGCCACATAAAGCCTACTTGTTGTAAAACTTTCCTACAAGTGATATCAGAAGCAAATGACCACCACAAACACCATCATGACATGAATGCAAAATTTTGTGAATCTCCTTCTTAGAAGGAACCTTTTGTAACACTTGATCTTCTCCCATATGATATAGGTCTTCACATTAATAGGCTTGTATCATGTTGCCTTTCTTGCTAACCATCTTCGCTCTCCGTTTGTTAGATGATCCGGTGCTTGACCTGTATCCGAAAAAGATATGATGTCTTGAAGATCTTCTTTCCGTTGTAGTCGAAGGACTTGCAACTTGATTGCTCCTTTGCCGCCTTGAGTCCTTCACTTGCTAAGGAGTCTGCCAATTGATTTTTGCTCCTAGGAATGTAATGCACTTGAATGGCATCAAATTTCCTTATCAAACTTTTTACTTCTCTAAGTCTAGATGCTAGCTTGTCACTTTTACAAGCCCATGTGCCTTGGATTGTTTTACCAATAACATAGAATCACTATACACATTTAAACATTTGATTTCATTTGACACACACCATTGAAGGCCTAAATGGAGGGCTGCATATTCTGCTTCATTTTTGGAGTTGACATCTGATAAAGCAATCCCTCTTTCCATCACCTTTTGTCCTTTAGGGTTGGAGACAACCATACCTGGCACTGCCTTTCCTTCCTTTCTTCTAAAAGCCCCATCTAGGTAGAGTGAAGAGGCTTCCTCCAAGGTCTTCATTTTGGTAGAGGAGTAGATCTCACCTCTTTTCTTGGCTTCTTTTCATGATGAAGATAAGTTAACACATCTGCTAACATTGCTCGAGTAGAATCTTCCACCATCAGTGTGTAGTCAAATTCCTGCAATCGAATTAGCCATTTTGCAATCCTACAAGAGACATCCATGTCTTGTAAAACATAGGAGAAAGTTTCTTTCACAGTTATGATTATGAAGTGATGAGGCAAAAGATAGGAGCGAAAATGTTGTGTAGCAAACATCAAGGCCAAAACCATCTGCTCTGCACCTGTATGATTTCTCTCAGGAGTCTTCATCACCCTACTAGCAAAGTAGGTTGGTCTCAATAGTGAAAACTTTGGATCCTTTTGTAGAAGCACTGCACCAATAGAGTCTGGGCCAACACTAGGATTAACATAGAATTCAAGATCCCAAGAGGGAGACATGAGGATAGGAAGGGAACTCAACACCTTTTTTACTTCTAGAAAACACTCTTTGCTCTCCTCATTCCAAGTCAACTTTTCAGCAATAGTGAGACCTTGTAATGGAAACATCAACTGTGTCAAAAGGTGAATGAATCTCCCAAAATACCTAACCTTCTGGATGAAAGTTGTAAGCTCCTTGACTGAAGTAGGAGATGAGAGTGCTAGAAGAGCTTGCGCCTTCTTTGGATCAATCTCAATTCCTGCTTCTAAAACCATATGTCCTAGCAATGAAACTTTAGTCTCCCTTTGTGACGTTTTGCTTCATTTAATTGCCCTCCAAGTTGTGCCAATCTTCTCAAACCCTCCTCTACTTTCTTGAGCTGAAGTGATCGTAAACTATAGATGCAAAAATCATCTATGTACCTCTTATAGATTTACCAAAATATGGCTAAAAAACATAATTCATAAACCTTTGAAATGTTTTTGAAGCATTGGTGAGACCAAATCGTATCACTCAAAAAGCAAAACACCCCCAAGGTGTGATAAAGGTGGTCTTATTTTGGTCCTCATAAACTATGCTAATCTAAAAATAGCCAAAGTAACCATCACACACAGTGTATCTTTCATGACCTACCATTTCATTCAAGATATCGTCCTGGAAAGGGAGGGAAAAGGGGTCCCTCTTTGTAGCAGCATTGAGAGGCTTGTAGTCCACACATACTCTCCATTTTCCATTTCTTGTTGGTACCACGACCACAAGAGACACCCACTCCGAATCTTGGACATGATAGATGAAATTGACCTCCAAAAGGTTTTTCACTTCCACTACTAGTAGTGCACTCTGTGTTGCAACCTACCAAGCCTTCTTAACTTTTGGGCAACTGGTTTGCTTTGTGGCTTGAGATTAATTTGATGTTGTACCACCATTACACCTGTAATTTGCTTGTAATAAAAAATGAACAATGAAGGATACCTCCTTAGCATAGTTTTGAAGTCCTCTCTTTCCTCCCATGTGAGATCTTTGGCTAGCATCTCCTCCAAACTCTCGTCACTTAAGTGATTGTCCTTGCTTGGGGCCTTCTATGGGTTGTCTTGAAGGACAATGCCCATTACTTCTGCTTCACTACCTTCACTACTACTTATTTCATTGGTGTAGGATTCAGAATCTTCGAAACTTGATTCGGCTTCTGATGACTCTAGCTCCATGTGTTCGTGTTGACCATCCCTCATGTTATACATGATGGGTGGTCTCATTCTTCCTCCTTTTCCATGTGGCTTCAAGACAAGGGTCCGCTTTTCCAATCCTGGTTATTAGCATTCATAGCCATTAACCAAGGCCTACCTAAAATGATAGGATAGCCCTCCCCCTTGACTGGTAAAGCATACATGTCAATTCCTACTTGGGTGCCACAAATAGTAACTTTGACATCCCTTATTACCCCAACACACTTTACAAGGGAATTGTTGGCCATCTTAGCTTTAAACTCGGATGGGCCACTAATATCTAGACCAAGTTGGTGCATCATCTTTTCACTCATTACACAAATTTGTGCTCCACCATCATCATAGACTTTGGAAACCCTATGACCCTTAATTTGTGCATCTACTAAAGGAGGAACACTGTTACATGTTGTGTGCTAATAGCTTTTATCCCTTTAGGTCTTCTTGTGCTTACTAACCGAGACCATTATCGTCGCAGCTTTTGTGAAAGGTGGAGCAGTTGAGGCCAAGAGAGTTGCAGACCTTGATTGACAACGTCCTCCAAGAGGTTGTAAGACTCTGAAGTTGCTCCCAAGGGAAAGTCTTTGATTCCAATCTTTCTTCTTGTTGTTCTCTCTCTCTTCTTTCACTTCTTCTCCTTCTTTAAAGTGCCCACTTCATCTTCAGACATCATTCGAGATGCCTCTTCATGGATTCTAGCCTTCTTGACTAGCATGACATCTGTTTTCACTATCTTTTCTTTACCTTTCTCTTGAAGACTAATGACATGAACTTGTTGCTCTCCAGTTGCTTCTGGTAAGGGAGGCACTTCTGCCATGAGTTGAGATTGTGCTAGAGGTCTCAAAATTTGAGGGGGGCCTTAAGTAAATTAGGGTTGTGCTATAGGTTGGGGTGGATGTTCTCTTGGTGGGGTAACTTGTTGTCGCTCTGTTCTTTGTGGCCCATTGTCATATCTCCTAGGGTATCGACAATAGTACATATCATGTCCAGTTTCTCCACAATTGTAGCAAACATAATCCCTCCTTGGAACTCTTCTTTGTACTGGAGCATTGGGCTCCCTATCATTAGCATTTGGTTGCCATGGTTGGTGAATTCTTTCACCTTCCCAAATATATGGGTTTAAGCTTACCAATAACTTTTTCTTCTTTAGGAAATCTGGATCTTTCTCTCCTTGGGATAGGCTTGCTTCCCAACCATCCCACAGCTTCACAAACTGGACCTCATAAGCTTGATAAGCATCCCTTGTAGCTTGTCGTAAGAAAGGAGATCTTTCACCATAACTCTTGGGGATTGTCTGTAGCACCAAACCTTCTTAGAAAGACCACCTTTAGGGCCTCCCAATGTGACTTCTGATATTTTGGTAATTCTTGAAACCATAGCTTAGCTTCTTCCCTCAAGACCAAAGGGAAGGCCTTGAGCTTTTAGTCATCCCTTCCTGACACCAAACACAGTATTTCTAGGTCATCCAATTGCATTCTCATTTTCCTTGCGATAAAATTTTGGAAAAGCCATTTTTTGGCTTCTTTTCTAATCCTTTTAAAATTGATGTGCTTCAATCGCACATGCTTTGGGAGTATCAACAAAGAATTCCTTAAACTAAGCTCATAAATGATCATAACGACAAAAAACCATCAGAATCAAAAATGTTCAAAAGAAAGCACACAACTACTCCAAAACATAAACAACTAAAGGTACAAAAAATGCTCCTCCGTGGAGGTACTAGAAAATGAGGGCGGGAATGAGTGTGCAGTCTGGTTGCCTCTCTACTGATGTGCGACTCGAGGTTCGTGGTCACTTTGGATCAAAAGGAGGACACCACCTTGTTTTTATGGAATAAGAAAACCGAACATATACACGCAAACTAAAAACCTAGAGAACTAGATTGATCTAAACTCCACTCTTCAGGTGCTACTAAAGTAACCAAACTTAAGAGAAAACACACTCACACTAGAAACACAATGCCAAGGAAACACATTCAACACTCAAAGAAAATCAACCCTCCTCTTTTAGGAAACGGCAAACACACAAAAAAAAAAGATCTCAATAGGCACAGCTCAGTCCATAGACGTATCCAATGTCATCAAGAGAACACGAAACACAAGTAAATCTCTAATCTAAATTAGTAATCTCCTCTCCTCAAACATGCATCCAACGTTACCATGAATCTCACACTAACAAACCTCAATAACTAAACGAGTTTATTAACTAAGCCACTCTCTCAAAAGCTCCGATCTTGGCCACTCTCATAAGCTCATAAGGCTTGGATGGCTACAAGCACATTGGAGACTTAATTAAGAACCTCTTTTTAATCACAAAACTCACTCAAACCACACAAACTAGGACACAACACTATGCCCACACTAATTGAGAAGATGACACCCACATAGAGATGCTAAAATCCGCTCACACACAAAGGATGCATGAAAGAATCAAAGACCACGCATAAAACTGAGACTTAAATAGAGATTTTCTCACCATAACAATTCAACAACATCCTTGGTGACGGGAAAGATTTATATGTATTTGAAGGCAAGTTGTACACCAATCGTCGCAAAGAAATGAGATGACGAGGATAGTGGCTATGGAGTGTGAAAAGAAAGTACTCCAAAATTCTTTTAGGGTTTGTAAATATAGAGAATAAGTACTAAGCAAAGGAAATAAGCTTGATATTAATCCTCCTTAGAATGCCATCATGAATTCTTCCACTCCTAAGAGGTAGAGCAAGAGGGCTCTTGTGTGGATGTATTTCTCTTTCTTCCTTTCCCAATCTATTGGTGTTAATCTGCTGATGGCTGATGATGGCTTGTGGCTCTTGTGAGTGAAGAGGGGCTCTCTATTTATAGTTGCTTCAACCTAATTAAGTTTTAGGATTAGTTCTTAATACAATCAAAGTGGGAGAAACTTTTCTTAATGTAGTCCAAATTGGGGGGCCATTAAGTGAGTCACTTTCAGGATTATCTTTTATGGAAAAATGAGGTAGGTGAAAAACATTTCTTCAGTGATGTGAGTGAAAAAAAATCATTTTGAAATATTACACATAGTATCTCATGTGTGAACTGACCAGAATGAGGTGGAAAGTGGGGGGTAGGTGTTTTGACCAAGCTGCATGACATTATGAGCTATGTGCTATAGTGTAGGGGGCTAAATCTGATTTAAAAAACCAATAAAAATGCAAAAATCCCATGCATGATTTTGTTAAGGCTTTCCCTATAGCCACCTCAACCTAGGGTGGCCGAACAAGTCCTCCTCAGCTTCTTTTGTTGACTTGAAAAAGGTTGGCTTCATTTGTCATATGTGGTAGGTAGTATGTGGTCACTTTTTGACTTGGTCCACTTGACTTTGACTAAAGGTTATCCCCATGTGTTGAAATTCTTCTCTCTTTTCCCACACAACTCTCCAAGATGGTCTCTTCAAGTGAATTACTATGGCCGCCGGCAATTACTTTTATCGTCGCAGCAACTCGGTAACTCCTTTTCACCATGAGGTGAATAATTTTAATGTGGGATAAAAAATATGAAAAAGAAAGAAATTGATCTCCAAGTCAAAGATACATTCACTGATGAGGATAAAATCCCATAACTCACCCCTAGGCACCATATTTTTGTTAATTACTCTCATTTATTATTATCAAATAAAATAATTTTTTTTATTTGGTAAAAATTAACTCACACCTAGGATGAAAATATATTATTACCTAGATAAAGCCACACCTCATAGTGGGATATATCATCTCTAATTATGTATTTACTATGTAAACCACTCAAAAATAGCTCCTTGACCATGCATATGCTCTATGGGGGGGGAGGGGGGGGGTAGAAAATTATGTCAACAATAGTCACTCCATTGGCATCAGTCTTCTCCAGCACAAAAGACTTTTTTGGGTCAACTATTTTTAAAATAGAAGCGGTTGAAACCGCTTGTTTCAAGGTCTCAAAACTTTCTTGTTGTGCAAATGTCCACACATACGACACTTGATCTTGCAAAAATAAATCTATCATTGGAGCTAATAATAAAGATTAACACTCTATGAATAAATCTATCATAGGAGTGAATGCAATTTTTTGGTGAGCATTTTCATGCGAGCGCTTTTCAAGAATTCGACAAGCAAATTCCTTAGAGATGCTTTTGAAATATTCCATAATAGCTATTGCTAGATTGATGTCAATGTCAATGGAGTGTGCAAGGTGAGATCTCACTATTCATTATGACTTCACATAACTCAAATAAAGAATCACAAAATCTTTTATAACTTCATATTGCAAACCAAGAATATCAAAAAACACCCTCACTTCATATTGCAAACCAAGAACATCAATAAACACCCTCACTTCAAATTAGCATTAGTTTTTTAAACACTCTATTTCTTGAAAAAAAAAACCACAATGCATATTGGCCTAGGAATCAGCCCACTCACATTTTGCAAGAACTTTCAATAGCAATAACTTACAACCACACTAAGCAGACATGGCAAGATGGTACACACAACCAATTTTTCATCAAATTTCAATAGCGAGGTTACAAGATATGGGCATCATTCAATACCAAAACATGTGGGCTTCTTGTGAACAGGCATTGAACAAATCAACAAGTGACATCATTGGTTGGCATCCAACTAAATTTTCATACAATTTCAATAGTTATGTTACAAGATATGGGAATCATTCAATGTTTGGATACGGGAATCATTCAATGTTTGGATATGTACACTCACTTCAAAGACCTAAATAGCATTGGTTTTTTAAACACTCTATTCCTTGAAAAAAGAGACAACACAATGCATAAATTTCATTGTCGACGTAGGAATGAGCCCACTCACATTTTGCAAGAATTTTTAATAGAAATAACTTACAACCACACCAAGCAGACATGGCAAGCTAGTACACACAACCAACTTTCCATCAAATTTCAATAGCCAAGTTAAAAGATATTGGCATCATTCAAAACCAAAACATGTGGGCTTCTTGAAAAGGAATTGAATAAATTACCAAGTACATCATTGGTTGGCACCCAACTATAGGATGTGTTGATCCTTCTATTGTAGCTCCTATGGTAATTTTTAATAAACGTCATATACCTTGATATCTACGACCTATTCCCATGTCAAAAGCTCATTAGTCAAAAGTAATAGAGCTTTTGAATGAGAAGATCAAAATGTGAATTTTGGAGCCCTCTTGTGCTCATTCAAATAGGTGGTTCACGGTCCCAAAGAAGAATGGTGCTTTACGCTTCATTCAAGACATGCAACCGGTTAACAAGGTGACTATTAGGAATGTTGGTACAGGTCCAATTGTGGATGAGTTTGTAGAAGCGTTTGCAGGGAGGGCAATCTACTCGATGGGAGATCTCTACTCCAGATATGATCAATTTCACCTTGCAAATGAAAGCAGAGATTTGACAACCATGAAGACACCTTTAGGTTTGGTAAGAATGTGTACCTTGCTTCAAGGGGCAACCAACTCGGTTGCACATATGATGAATGGGATGAATAAGGTCTTACAAGACTTTATTCCTCAAGTTACAATGCCTTTCATTGATGACTTGCCTATCAAAGGATGTGAATAAGGGGAGAGAGATGAAGCTTTGGACTTCAAGGGGTGCCGCAAGTTTGTGGCAAATCACATAAATGATTGTGATAAAATCTTAGCTAGGTTGGAGGAAGTAAATCTTACTCTATCAACGAAAAAGTCTATGTTTGGTGTCAATAAGGTCCTCATTTTGGGGCACATGTGCGGGCCATATGGTAGAAAACCTTGTCCAACAAAGGTAAATGGCCATTCAATGAATGAAAGAAACATGCATTAGCATCACTGAAGTCAAAAGGTTTCTAGGTGCATGTGTCTTTTATGTTATTTGGATTTCACACTATGCACATGTAGCGGATCCTCTCTACCAACTACTTAAAAAAAAATAAAAGTTCAAATGGGGAGATACACATACAAAAGCCATGCAAAAGCTTAAGGAGTTGCTTCAATCAACACCAACCTTAAGAAAGGTAAGCTATGAGTGTGGAAGGCCAGTAATTGTGACAGTAGACACTAGTCCTACATGTATTGGATGGGCAATAGGTCAAGATGATGAACAGGGACACATGTATGTAGTAAGATTTGGAGCAAAGGTACTAAGCGCTCTCCAAAGAAACTACCCACAAACAAAGAGAGAATTATGGGGTATGGTTACAGCTCTAAAAAATGAAAAGAAGTACCTAATTGGTACATGTGTGCTTGTAGAAACAGATTGTCTACCACTTCTAGGGATGATTACAAGCTACTCAACACCAAACATTGCTATGTTGTGGTGGATTGCCTACATTAAGTCCTTAAGTCCTGAGTTTAAGCACATTACACGTAAAGACAATACAGTGGCAGATATGTTATCAAGGGCAAGGTATGAAGATGAGTTACAAATGATTAATGAAGGTGAAGATGTAGGTACAAAGTTCTACTCCAAAAACAACTATGTTTGCATGTCTTTTTCACTTGAGCTCTTCAAAAAGGAACTTTATGAAGGTGATTGGCTTCTTAATGGAAGCTACTTTAAGTACTCTAACAAAACATGAAGGTTGGTCAAATTAAGAATTCAAGACATTAGGAAAAAAGGGAGCTCATTTTGAGGCCCTGTAAGAAATTCACTATTTTCTCTTTTCTCTCTCTACAAAAGCAAGAAAATATGGATACTTGCATGAGAAATGTCAGTGTGAAAAGGAATAAATATATTCTTTCACATGCTTTACATTTAATGTTCATATAAGAGCAACACTTTTCTGTGCAGAATCTGGTGATTCTCACACCGCAGACGCGTCCGGAACGGCCCAAAACCCCAAAAACGGCACTGGAAACGTTGGAATCGCACATCCGGAGGCCCGGAAACGGCCAAAAAAGGCCGAAAAGTGGGATTTGCAGCAAAACGCAAAAGGTGCCAGATCGCGTTTTGTTGCAAATCCCACTTTTCGGCCTTTTTTGGCCGTTTTCGGGCTCAAAAGGTGCCAGATCGCGTTTTGCTGCAAATCCCACTTTTCGGCCTTTTTTGGCCGTTTTCGGGCCTCCGAATTCCAGCGTTTCCAGTACCGTTTTTGGGGTTTTAGGCCGTTCCGAACGCGTCTGCGTCAGAATCAACAAATTCTGCACAGAAAATAAATTTTTAAAAGATTCAAATTAGATCACCTCATTAATGTGACATGCTTCTACGAACATATAGTACTATTTCTTTTTCTTATTTTCATCTTCTTTTGTTGAATTTTCAACGTTACGTTGGTCCACTCCTGATTGGTTGAGAGCCTATTTTCTCTCTCTTCTATAAGGCCCCAAAATGAGCTCCCTTTTTTCCTAATGGGATACGCATGAAAGCATATGGGTACTTTTTAAAGGATGGTTACTTGTGGAAGCATCCTAAACTAAAGGGTGCTACACCACAAAAGGTTATATGCAATAAGGAGAATCGAGTGAAGCTCATGCAAGAGTTTCATGATAGTCTATGGGTAGGGCACAGGGGTGTGTGGGCAACCTTTTCTAAGTTAAAGAAAAAATACTGGTGGAAGAGTATGTATAAAGATGTATCTCAATTTGTAGAGTCATGTGTAACTTGTCAA
This sequence comes from Dipteris shenzhenensis, assembly GCF_047967505.1. NCBI lineage: Eukaryota > Viridiplantae > Streptophyta > Polypodiopsida > Gleicheniales > Dipteridaceae > Dipteris > Dipteris shenzhenensis. The sequence goes on along the minus strand of NC_141619.1, from coordinate 54,216,196 downwards.
ATGTACTCAAATGTATGATATCGTGATGGGTTGCACCCTACATATCGACTATCCATGCACTACAAATGGGTTGTGGATCTAGTCACAATGCCTCTAGGACTCTGGTAGATGAGATACTTAGTTCTTGCACGAGAGGACTTGACCAACCAGATTGAAGGGCGAGCATTGAGAACAAAGACTACTGAAGCTGTATGCAAATTCCTCCTTGAAGAAGTTATTTGCCTTTATGGTTGTGTATGAAAAATCACTACAGATAGAGGTGAGCTAGATGCCAAGGAAGCAAGGGAGTTCTTTTCTAGATTAGGAATTAAACTTTCTCTTACTAAAGCTTAATGAAGGCAATGGAAAGAGTGAAAGAGGGCATCCTCTGATCATCAAAGCTTTAGCCAAGACTTGTGAAGGAAGAGTTGGTGAGTGGCCAAAATTACTGCCATATGCTCTATGGGCTGATCGTACAACACATAGCTCAGTAACTAGCTATATGCCTGCGAAGCTAATGTATGGTCAAAAACCAGTGATGCCAATCGAAAAAACAATCCCCACATGGAATGTACTACCTTGGCAAGACAAGCTTAGTAAGAAAGATCTCCTTGCATTATGCATTAGGCAACTAGAAACAAGACTTGAAGATATTGAAGCTGCAAAGGAGTGATTAAAAAATGCAAGGATGAAGAAAAATGATTACTTCGACAAATGAAATTGACTCAGGAGCAAAGCAATTGAGAAAGGTGATTGGGTTTTGGTTTATGATAGTAGCCTTGATAACCAACACACAGCCATTCGTAAGTTCTCCAAAAGATGGTTTGGACCATATGTTGTAAAGTATGTGCATGACAATGCTACCTACAGCCTATTTGAGCTAAAATGGTGCAGATGTAAAAAATTCCATTGTAGGAAAAAGGATCAAGCTATTTAGAAGAAGAGAAGATAGTAGTTTGCAAGATTATGAGGATGAGACAGAGGATGAAGATCAAAGTGAAGAAGCAGAGCATGAAGATCACAACATGGACCATGAGTATAGAACCTGCAATAACCAATTGTGGCACATACCAGAGGATGGGCAGGTTTAGAGGGGGTGGATATCGTGCTGTGGCACGTACATAGCGGGAATTAGTATTAAAATACTTCACATAATGTACATATGCATAAGTAAAGCCTTATATCTATTTTAATATTTACCTGAACGTAATATAAGTTTACATTACCATTAGAAAGTACTGTGACAAAAATATCAATGGTTGTGCCTCGTAAATGTGAAAAAAAAGTCATTGGTATTTTTCTTTTACTATCTCATTATTATCTTGAAGCCTAGCTAGACCATAGCTAGACCCTATAACTAGTAATATTCTCAATAAAAATAAATAAGTACACATCAAGTTCACTCTACCTCAAGTAAAAGAATTATGCAAAAAAAAGCATTGGTATTTTTCTTTTACTATCTCATTATTATCTTGAAGCCTAGCTAGACCCTATAACTGTTAGAACACTGAAAGGAAAGAGTAGAGTGGACACAAACTCAGAATACTTGCTTATGGAATGAAGAAAAGTGAGGTCCTTAAGTAGGCACCTCATACAAGCTCACTGACATCACTGATGACCTCAGAGCTCCACAATCATCTCCTCAATCTGCTCCTAGATTCTCTCAATCATCCTATGTGGCTCTCCACCACCTAACTGTGCTTGTGGGCACCTAACTGTGCCTCTAGCACTCACACATAGAAACATAAGGTGTGCCTGAGGCATACACCTTGAGATATCCCAACAAACCCCCCCTCAAGGAAATGCCTCAGGCTATGTCAAGGATACATCTAGTCTCATAGTTTCTGATGCCATCTCATGGTGGTCAAGGATAAATCTATGGCTAGGTTCTCATGCTAGCAAGGGTTCCCTTGGGTGTAAGGTAAACAAAGGGATACAAAAAGACCTTCCAATGGTTATCTCCCCTGCATGTACATGCACACAATGTCTGCAGGAGGTACCATGGAACAAAACATACACATGGCCTACATCATAAGGTGACCAGAGGTGTTTACAAAACACACAAAACACAATAGTTTATTTTCATTCATTTTGGAGGACTATCCAGGCTGAGTACCTTGACATAAAAAGAGAGATCTGGAGCATACATAGAGATGTGTTTAAAATGCATAATCTTCAAAGGATGCCTCATCTTGTGGAGGCTCATTAACTGTAAGTAGATTTGCATTTTCTGTCTTTGCTTTGGCTCTGCAAAACTTCTCATTATGGTTGTTCTTGCCACAGTGCTTGCATGGATTAACTTTGAAGCAGTCCTTTGAAAGGTGATTTGTCTTTCCACAGTGATTGCAAGGAGTATACTTGCCCTTCTGGAATTTCATAACATAAGCAGTGTCATTGCCTTTCCTTAGCTCCATATGCCTTTCTTCTTCTTGGAGGGCAGAGATAATGCCTTCAAGATTAGGATTGGGAAGATTCTTCAAAGTGCTAACAATGTGATCAAAACCTTCAGGCATACTCTTAAGTAACACTGCCATAGCATCATCAGGAGTGATAGGAGAGTTGATAGAAGTAATTGAGTCATAAGACTCTGCATATAGTTGACATGAGCTGCTAAAGTAGTATCACTTGCCATCTTTAATTCAAAGAAAGAGATTTTAAGTGATAGTTTAGAGATGTGAGAGCTTGCACCAAAAATCATGTCTAGCTTCCGCCAAGCTTCCGAAGGAGACTCTAAGTCAGAGATATGGTGTATATAATCATCACCTAGAGCAAGAGCAATTATACCATATGCTTTTTCTTCTCTTGCTGGATCCCTTGCCGGTCGTGTCGGAGTTGAGGATTGTCCAGCATTGGAGGCCGTAGAAGAAGCGGTAGGAGTCGGTTTGACAAGTCCCCATAAGTTCTCCCTCATCAATGCAAATTTCACCTTCATTTGCCATGTATGGAAGCCCTTTCCATTGAACTTCTCAAGATTAAATATGGTAGCCATGAGAGGGTCCAACCCAGATATTGGGCAGTGTCTATCTCTCTTACAAGGCAAAAATAACTGAAAGACTTCCAAAATATGAGCACTTGATGTAGCAAATAGTAGTGACTAGATTTCAAACAATGATGCTTCTTCTTACATGCTTCATAGAAGTGAATGAAATAAACACTTTCCAATCAAAACCAGGTCTAGCAAGTCAAAACAAAACTGAAGCAAAACTTGTACTGAAGTTGTTGAAAACTTCAAAAGACCAGAAATGCTAGAGTAGCATTTTATATAGCATCATTTTCAAAAGCTTGTCAAAACTGTCAAAACTAGAGAGCTGAACTTGGAGGGCTTATAGCTCACTCTTCAAAGCAAAAGAAAGGGGGCTTTCTGAGGCAAAAGAAAGCTGGTATACCACAGTAGAACCTCTGGAAAGAAGAGGCGAAAAAACGCGTCAGGTCGCCTTCTCCTTCTTCAACAAAGTCGACTGGTTTTTCTCTATTTTCTCCTTCAATATGCAGCCATTGCTGCTCAGATTTTAGCACAAGGTAGCTCTAGGATGGAGAAGCTTGCCCTGAAAGGAATTAGAGAAAGAAGGAGCAGGCGCAGAGAAAATGCAGCAAGAAGAATCGACGAAAATCGTACAATGGCGACCAGCAGAGGTTGAAATTCTTCAATTCCTTGCAGCCCGAAATTCCCCCAACAAGATGGATCTCCAGCTGGAAGGGCATGGGAAATGGGTGAGAACCGGAAGCTCGAGCAAATTTTTGGAAGAAGAGGGAGAGATGGTGAAGAAGAAGAAGAGGAAGAAGAAGATGATGTGGCAGAAATGGGCTCAAGGAGGATCAAATGGCTCTGATACCATGTTGGAACACTGAAAGGAAAGAGTAGAGTGGACACAAACTCAGAATACTTGCTTATGGAATAAAGAAAAGTGAGGTCCTTAAGTAGGCACCTCATACAAGCTCACTGACATCATTGATGACCTCAGAGCTCCACAATCATCTCCTCAATCTGCTCCTAGATTCTCTCAATCATCTTATGTGGCTCTCCACCACCTAACTGTGCTTGTGGGCACCTAACTGTGCCTCTAACACTCACACATAGAAAAATAAGGTGTGCCTGAGGCATACACCTTGAGATATCCCAACAATAACTAGTAATATTCTCAATAAAAATGAATAAGTACATATCAAGTTCACTCTACCTCAAGTGAAAGCATTATGGGCCTCCTATGTCCTACCTAGGTGGCCCAAGGGCACTTGAGTATCTTCATTCATATCTTATAATTTCAAAAAGAAAATATCATTTTGGTATTTTCCTATTTTTCACCTTTGTTTAGTGATGAATCCTTCCCAATAATGCACACCTTCCTTGAATACATACAAGAGGGAGGGCTTGCATGAAGACTTTCTCCAAAAAGCAAATGGAAACCATCCAAACCGAAATTTTTGAGGTGAAGGCATAGAGATAAGGCCAAAACCAAGTCAATCTCTTTGAGTTGTCTAATTTTGCCTTTTGAGGCATGTCAATCCGAGTTACAAGTCAAAAGTTACAGCCAAAATAGTGAAAAATCCTCACATAGTATCATTACAACAAAGATTTTGAAATAGGTGAATCAAGATGAATCAAGGTGAAAGAAAATTATTTTTGGGTAAATTAAAAATAAAAGAGAGTTTTTGAGGATAATATACATGATGATGTGCATGGGATACCTCAAAGATGCTTTTAAGACCAAGACAGACAAGTTGGGACACCTTGCTAGAGCCACATGCATGATGCTTAGGTGGGACCCACATACATGATACACCCACATGGAGCCTTTTCGATAAAAAATGCTGAACTTTATGATATTATAAATTCTAATATTCTCCTCTTGAAGGAATATCCAAAGGATATCTCATTTGGGTTAATTCTTTAGCCTAATCAGGTGATTATCTTAAGCAGGGTTTTCTTATCTATAAAAAGGGTAGCCTAGTCTTCATTTTAGACAATGAATGAGTGAAGATTTAGAGATTAGTGACATACTGCTACACTTATCTTAGTGCTAAACTTGCCAATGAAGAAGAGCTTGAATTCTTACCGCTCTATCTCTCTCCATTAAGGCGATGATTACTCTTAATGAGTCCATTAAGTAAGATGTGTTGTTTTTGGTTGTGTTTTGCTAGTTTTGTTTTTATTTTTGATATATAACCTATCCTTTGTTTTTGTTTCTTTCTCTATCTCTTATTTTCAATCCCTAATCTTTGATTCTAATGCTAATTATATCTCTAATGCTATCTCCATCTCTCTTGAGCCTCTCTCTTGAGCTCTAGCTGTACCACTTGAAGGCGGTCAAGCAGCTTGCCAAACAACAATCAACCTTCTTGTGAGGAATAACTAAGTGCACAAGGTGAGTGCACAAGGTGAGCATACTAATCTTCAACTTAATTGAATTGCTCTCTCTTTAGCAACTTTACCTCTTTCTCTTTAGCATATCTCTCTCTCCTACATCTCTAGGTTCTCCTTGCTAGAGGTACATCTCTCCCCGTAGTATCCTTATTGCCTATGGGCAATAATAGGGCTTGGGAGAGAAACTCTTTTTTTCTTCTCCTTTCACTTCTTTCACTTCTATATCATTGCACATACTCATTAAATCTTAGATGAATAACCATAATCCACTTCAAGGTAATTTCTTTCACTTTCATTCCGTTCAACACATTACCATTAACATTTGGATTAGTCATAAGATCCACTTCCAACAACGTATTGTCTTTCTCTTTGGTCTCGAAAGGCTTAGAGAGATAATGCTTTCACTAAAACCCATCATTCTTTCTCTCTTTGACTATAATATGTCTTTTGATATGAATGTAGTTCTTTTGCTATAGTTGGTTTGTTATGAACCAAGAGGATTTGTACACATGTTTGATTCCTATCATTAGACAAAAGATTTATATCATAGTAAGTACTAAGTTGCAATTTCAAAGAGCAATCCATGGCTTGTTTGGTCAACATAGATTGAATGTTATTAACTCATCTATTAAACATTTTATCCTACCTATGATAAGACATGAGCATAACCTTGATGTTTTCATTTTTGTTTTGTTTTGATCTTTCTTTTGAATGTTCTTCCTATGTGTATGTGTGTGTGTAAGAGAGAGTGAGTGAAGATTCTTGCATATATAACCTATCAAGCCATAGAAATCACAAAAGCTATAGCATAGCATCTTCTAATTACCTTTGAAGCTTTCTCACAAATTCTCACAGCAAGAGGCTCGGTGCTTTTCTAGCAAGACTGCCAACATCTCGATAACGTAGCAATATGCCTACCCTCTACCTTCACCCACGTCGAGTGGGGAAGGAGTGCATGCTCGTTGCCAAGCACCTCGACTAATCCCAATTGTCAAGCACATAGCCAATGTCAAGCATGAGGAGAAATGGGTCAGCATTATGCACCTCTCGTGCATCGTCCCTATACCGAGTCCATCTTCAAATCCACGGCCCATGCCATTGAGTCACGAGATCAAGGCTTCTGTCGTCCGCACAAGGCATCCCCCGTCACTGTTGGTATCGTTCACCGTCACCCCAACCACATGTAGCCAACCAAGGCATAGCAGGGGGGATGCCACGCTTGTCCAAAGGGTCATATGAGGGTAGTAGTCACTTTCCTCAAAGAAAACTTGCAAGCCAAAGAAACCTTACGAATGAGTAACTAGTGGGGTGTCTACTAAAGTGGATAGTGGGTGTGTGTGTGGGTCTATAGACCCCAGTTCGAGCCCTGATTGGTATGTTTGGTTTACCCACGTTTGTGTTACTTCCAAAAAAAAAACCTTACGAATGAGTGAACGATTATTGAGCACTTTATCTCTCACTTCATCCTAACCGCCATGCTTTGAAGTTTTGTCATTCCACTTTGGGCGCACCATTTTGTATATGTCTTTTGCACTAATATGAATGTCTTGTTGTTTTTACATCCCTCTCTCTCTCTCTCTCTCTCTCTCTCTCTCTCTCTCTCTCTCAATTCTCTATTGCAATTGGTGCACATGCATGCACCACTCACTTGAGCTTTTAGCTTGCGTTTCATGTCTTATGGCTCAATTAGACAACACTGTGAACTCTCTTGGTCTCTTGCAACATTGCATCCCTCACTAGGTCCTGTAGAGGACTAGCGCTGCGACTCGAGGTTGTAACACTTGGTATCAGAGCACAAAGAAATCTAAGCAAGCGACGCAGCAATGCATGGGACAAGCACGAGCACACGTGAGAATTTGAAGGCCCATGATGATGACAAGTAGCATCAAGAATGGAGGAAAAGGGTTATGGACCCTAATGGTAGAAAAATGGATGACAAAGGCATTGAAAGGCACAAGAACAAGAAAAGGTGCAAAACAGGCCAAATGGAAGCCTGCGCGTATAAGCAAAAGTGGTGTGACCTTGAAGAAAGGTCTTACACAAAGAAATTGAAGTAAGAGCTCAAGGTGGAAGGGAGTACATAGATAAGATGAGATGGCTAAGCAACATCTATATGCTCTATTTGGAGATAGAGGGTTGTGATGACAAGAATTCATGGTAGGGCCAAGGGAACACAAGGCATATTGAGACCTGAGATTGCAATGACTATACATTATTGATGGATGTTTTTCCTAGAACGTTTTATGAAGACTTTGAAGGGCTTTGTACATCAAAGAGCACAACCAAAGGGGTCCATGGTGGCAGAAGGGTGGCTAATTTTCGAGGCTTTGGTCTACATCAGAGAGTGATTATCAAGGTTGGATGTTATTGATAACCTATTTTGGCACATTGACAGTGATGATTGCATGTCCTAACAATTGAGGTATCGGTTGGTGTAGGGTTGCAAAAGATGATGGAAGGCTAGAGTTTGAAATGAAGGTCGAGCGATTTTGCAAACTACATCATCTAGTCATGCAAAGGTGGTTGGGGGCTTATAAGAACACAAGGCTTTAGAGTCACTTTTCAATGACAAAGACATTACTTGGTGCAATATCCCTAAGGCTTGGAAGCAATCCCACCATTTATGCCATTAAGATGGCTTCATGTGGCCCTAACAAAGGCAATAGATAGTGGCCATGCAGTGTTGTAAGAGGAGTGGGAGTTTTCTCGAGAATGTGGATGTTTCATGGCTCAACTATGAGCTTCTAAGAATGACAGAACTTAAACATGGCATAACAATAGAGTTGCACAATTAAGGCATGAAAGAGAACTTGAGAAAGTACAGAATCGACCATTGCTAAACACAATTGCACACACAAAAATCAGAATCGAAATTGTATCAGAATTGTATTCATCATCAAAATGCCCCATATAGAACATAGAATCATCCGACTAGTTATCTAACTCTGTCTAGATGCCTATAGGTATAACCACTCATATCCCAAGGCTTTCATCTGACTTTCACATGAATTGGCAAGATACAGTTCTGATTTAACATTTTCTTAAACTAGGGAATACTAAGCAAAAAGTCTACAGTGTATAGGCAGAATAGTGTAGGCAAAATGTAGGCAGAATTCAAAAAACTAACAAAAGCTATAAGTAAAATGTGCCTAGCTAACAATGGAAGAGTGGTAAGGCCTTGAAAATGACTTCTTTGAGTGGCACACAATGCATCTTGTTCGCTAAAATTTTGAGGTTTTGTCACTACACATCATACTCCTCATGCTTGTTGCAAGGCAAGCATTTTCAGGTTGCCTAGATTGATGTTGGGCACCACACTACATTTGATTGTGGTGTTATGGCTAACTTTAAACAAGAGAGTCAGCGGTGTTATTTAAGCTCAAATACCTAAGTTGGAGAGATCTTATACTTTGGCATGCATATAGTATAAGCTTCTTTTGAGACATTTAACGTTGAGTTTGAAGTCAAGAAATAATCAATAGACTTGGATGCTCATATTCAAGATAAGGAAGAGAGTGCCTTGGCAGAGGATGCAAACATGATTCAACTTAAGAAGGACACCCTAGTAGAGTAGGTTGTGGGTATGGATCTAAATGGAGAGCTCTTTATTGATATAAATACTTTTGAGGAGCTCTGTGAGGGTGAGAGAGAGCTATAGAAGTAGATGCCTCTTCTTGTTGACAAGAGTTCTAATTACAGTGACTATGAAATCAGACTAGAATTTTCCTTTGAATCTTAGAGCTCTATGTACTTTTTTTTGTGATGTCGAATTTTTAAAAAAAAAATTAGGTAGAAAAATTTGTTCAGTGTGATATTCTCACTTGTAGCTATGTCAAGGTGTAGCTCCCTTGCATATTTGTCTGCTAATGAGTTCTTTAGCCAACTTCATGCACGAGCTTTCTCTCACCTAGTTAGAGAGGTTTCAGGCTCATCTACAAAGCTATGTATACTTTGAGGTTCCCAGCTTCCCGACATGTTTCTAGTCAAGGTCCCAGTGGTCAGCAATCACCTCTCGACAATGTTTAGATTGGGTTTTACCTATTGGAGCAATGGTGGAGGTGGAGGTTGTTGTGGTGATGTGGATGCTACATTTCCTTCCCATTCTCACATCATGGCTTCACCCCTCCAAAAAGTACTACATTTGTTAGTCCACAAGGCACACCTCTAAGCCTAGGTGTGCTCGCTCCCTCGATCACATCTCTAGAGACACCTGGGGAGTGCACCCCTAAAGGGTGGCATCATATGCAGGGGAAGGAACCCCTTCTTTCGAGTGGACACCGGCTCAAACTCTAGGGAGACATGCATTGGATGGATGCCTATTCAGACGCCACAAGGGACTCTAGCTAGGTGGTCACATATTGGATCTCCATTGAGATCACCTTGTTACCGACGCGAGTAAGAGGACACGAGTAAGAGTGAGGCTTCTTATACTCAGTGGATCAAGAAACTGAGGAGATACTGATGGATGATGCAAGAAAGATGGTGATTATGCATATGCAATCTTATCACCAAATTGTCTAGGACACCATCCAATATTGAAAGAATCAGGACTTTAGGAGCAAGGATGAGGTGATATACATCCTCTATCATGAGTTTCCAGTTACTACATCTGATAATGCATTTAGCAAAAAATGGATGTTGAGGTGGATGTGAGATTCTGTGAAACACAAGCGTTCGGATGCTAGGAGTGCTTTGAAGGAGAGATTGCGCAAGCCTTTTGGCTAAATCCAAAGGAGTGGGATATGATTGTGGTAGAGTCTCATTACACCCCAAATAGGCGGTGATAGTAGAGAGAGGCAACATGAACATGGGTGAATTCGGGATCATTGCATCGTTTGGGGAGTGGTTGATGTAGTCACCTTCAATGGAGACTTTGTGAGTGTTCTTGATTTGGTTATCTATGGTACGTAGGCTATTTCACTAGCTCAATGTATTGATTCACATTCTTGTAAACAATTTCAGATTGAGACAATAGGTAGAGCACCACCGAGCTCAAGTGACGGTATGGCCACAAGCTCGAATCTTGAGGTGACATACTAAATGTTGTTTACCTTGTGCACTTGTTTTATCGCTATTTCTTTAATCATATCTAATTGATATTGTTTAAAATTATTTATCCCAAATTGCTACAAGGAGAGCCTTCGATGCAATGAGATTAATGATTAGTTCTAGCCTTTTTTTTAATTTACTCTCTAGTTTTTGATGATTTTGTACTTATAAACTTTTAGACAGCTCATGTTTTAGATACCCTGATTGTCATCTTGTGAAGGTGAATCTAGATTTTGTGCTTGTTTGAGTTGCATGTGTACGGTTTAAAGGTTTGCTATTAGCATGTCCTTGTAGGGCTTTATGGTGTTATGATGCTACATGCTTGAAGTTTTTATTTGGATTTTGAAAGGTGTTGCATTATTTTGATTATGTTCTTGATGTACTATTGTGAGCCTTGTGGGTTTTGGTATCAACAAACCAATTTTGATGTAAAGACAACACGATTATGATGTTCAAGCATATGGTATTGGTATATGTTTGTTAGTGCAAGGACTTATGGTTTTTCATATCTAAAAATTATATTAAAATGCAGTCAAACTTTTTAGGAATTTTTATAAGGTTATTGTTATAATTTATGGTTCTTTGTGTGAAAATGATATCAAAATGCAGCCCAATTTTTTTAAAAATTTGCACATGGTCACATTAATGTAAAGACTTTGTATTTGTTATGTGTAGAACACATGTTGTTAACACATGTTGTGAATGATGTCCACTTTTTCTGCCCCATTGAACCAAGCCTTGTTTATCGCTTTAGTGAGATTGTTTATGTTAATTGTGTGCCCTTCATGTTTTTTTTGACCTTGTCATGTTGTCCTATTCAAGAATTGATAATGTATAGATGTTATTGATGTCACTTTAGAACTCCTACTTAATCAAGAGCCTTTTTTCTCGAGTACAAGCTATTGTGTACTCTTCAAAAGTTGGCATTGAGGGCTTTTTCAAACCTATAGAGGGTCTATATAGCATACTAACCCTTTGTAATGGGGATTGATATGCTATAGACCCTTCTTGATGGGAGTTGGTATGCTATACCAATTCATTCTGATGAGATAGAAGATTCGACTACAATAAACGAGCTTGACTACAATAAGCGAGCAGGAGCTCTTATCATTTCTTGGAACTCACGATTCTCATTAAGCTATCATCTTGAGATTGACAACCAAACTAAAGGGATCAACCAAGGGATTGAAGATAACATCCATAGCTATGTTAGTGCCGACCAGAAGGATTAGGCCGACCACATCAACATCTTGGAGTTTCACTGCAATAATTTTATTCATAGCACCACTAGCTTCTTTTCTTCTTAGAGCTATCTACAAGTAAAGAAGTTATAATGCCTCTTCCCCTTGCAATTGACAATGTTTATATATATAATGAAGACTATGAAGAATTCTTTCAAAGATGGCAACAAAATATAAAAGCAACAAAAGCCCAGTCTAGAGAAGAGTAGAGCTTGCATGATCAAGTTTGCTAATCAACACAAGAGAAAAGAAAAACTCTTCACCAAAGGTGACTTAGTCCTCATTAGCTCGGAACACATTTCCCTTCCCAACAAACTCACACCAAAGTTCAACCATCGATACTACAACCCTTACCAAGTCCTCTAATATACAATGACATACGCTAGAGTCACCGCATCATGTCAAAATTCACCCAACCTTCCACATAAGACTTCTCAAATGCTTCCACCCTAAGCTTCGCTTTGATTTCCCAACACCCATGTTATAGATAAATAGTTCGATGCTCCTAATGTGTATTTTTAGATTGTATGTGTGCACGCAAGACCGTAGATGGAGCGATGTATAAGAAGAATCATCAAGGATGCTCCATATCTCTTAATCTCTCTCTATACTCTCTCACTAGTTGTATTTATATCACTCTCTCAAGATGGCTCTCTATTTTAAGAGAGGCACTGTCTATTTTTGTAACCTCTTCATATCTATAAAAGCAAGTCTCATGTGGGTGCATGGAGGGAGAGTTATCCATGCGCTCACATGAGAGAGAGTAGCCTTCGCTCCTATCATGTTTTCTCTCTCTCTCTCTCTCTCTCTCTCTCTCTCTCTCTCTCTCTCCCCCCCCCCTGTGTTTCTGCTTCTCGTCTCCCACCGGCTCCCTCCAAGGCGGCGACCAAGGCATAGACCTTGGCATACCTTGGCATCGAAGGCTTCGTTGGCATCGTTGGCTGCATGCATGAGAACTTCCTCTTAAGCTTTTGGCAAGAAGGAGATCCATGACCACCCTCAAGGAAAAGGTTTTGAACCCTCCACCTCAAGCTTTCACCCGAGTGTTTTACCACTCAAGCTATTCACCTTGCTTGTCTATGCTTTCAAATTATAAGGTGAAAAGGTAACATCAAGGCCCTTCACCCTTCCCTTTTCCCTTTTCTTAACTTCTACAAGGCCCCTTGCACCCTTCAATTTTTCTCTCTATTTACTTCTTCTACCCAACTTCTCTATTACCAACGCCCATAACTTTCACCATGAATAACGATGGCTTGAACTTGGATTCTCTCCTTCCGGACGCAACTCTCGAGCAACAAATTGAAATTCTTCAACAAAACCTTATGGATGCACAGAAAGTAATTGACGAATGGGATAGTTTTATCCACAACACTCAAGAGGATGACAACTGGCTCATACAAATTATCAAAAGCATTTTCGACACACAAAAGGCTCACAAAGAGGCAGAGATAAGTTTAAAAACTTTTCAAGTTTACAAAGTTTGATGGTTGAAAGGATGAAAAAGTTTTTCTTACATGGTTAAGTTAGTTTCTCTCTCCTCAAACGAGATGAGTAAACAAGGATAAATTTCTCTCATGAAAAAGATTTTTTTTCGAACGCTAATAAAGTTTACATCGATTCGGATAAGTTTTATTTTCCAATGACTACAAGATTTTATATACATCTGTATATTTGAAATTTTTTGTCATTCATAGTTTTACATGAGTCCATTGGTCATTACCTACCAATTTGTCAGTAAACCATGCATCATCGGAGTGCCGATTCGCCGACTTTAGACAGCACTGTTGTTATAAATCTTATGAATGCTTGCAAGTTTGCGGCATTATAACTAAAAGTTTTATGAATGTTTGCCGGTTTGAGGCAGCACTGTCATGAGTTTTAGGGTGTAGATCACCGATCGAGGCAGCACAAAAATGTGTCAGTCATATTGTCACTTTGTCGGTGTAGGCAATGTTGACATTTGCCGGTGTAGGCAATATTGATGTCTATTTTTATGTGGACTGATCACCCACATGGACTGTTACACATATCTCCTGCGGGATTATTAAAACTCATGAGGTTGATGATGATGGGTAGACGATTGGATGGATACCTATGACCAATGATGCCCTTTTAGGCATGACATATATGATGTATTCTTATGGTATGGGACACAAGAATATCTCATATTCGTTAACTTTAAGCATATTCTTGTGCATGGTGGTATAAGATTTATTTGGTGTCTAATATGCTTTGTGATGTTTTAATAATCTTGTTGAGCTTTGAGATTGCAGGTTTTTACTCATTTACCTTACAACTGAGGACAATTGCTTTTTCAACCCGGAGGTATGTTATAGATAAGTAGTTTGATGCTGCTAACGCGTATTTCTAGCTTGTATGTGTGCAGGCAAGGCTGTAAATGGAACGATGTATGAGAAGAATCATCGAGGATGCTCCATATCTCTTAATCTGTCTCTATACTCTCTCACTAGTTGTATTTATATCACTCTCTCGATATGGCTCTCTATTTTTAAGAGAGGCACTCTCTATTTTTGTAACCTCTTCATATCTATAAAAGCAGGTTTCGCGTGGGTGCATGGAGGGGGGGTTATTCGTGTGTCATGCGAGGGGGAGTAGCCTTCACCCCTATCGTGTGTTCCCTCTCTCTCTCTCTCTCTCTCTCTCTCTCTCTCTCTCTCTCTCTCTCTCTCTCTCTCTCTCTCTCTCTCTCTCTCTCTCTCTCTCTCTCCCTGTGTCTCTGTTTTTCTATGCATTCATGTGTGTGTCGTGGCGTGTGTGTGTGTATGCAATTCTGTAAAAAGAAGAGACGATCCTGTAACAACCCACCCTTTGCGTTCTTGGACTCGAACCAAAAGCTATCCTCAAACAGAGATTTGACCATAAGTATACCCAATTTTATGTCAAATGGAAAGGAAGGCCACTCTTAGATTGTTTGTGGACCAAGAACCATTCATGATGGACATAAATTGGCCCCTTGTGCTATGATACTACTGCATGCAATGAGGAAGAGGAGAAGAAGAAAAACATACAACAAGCCAATAGAATAGCTTACACTTATTTTGTAACAACTAGATTGCCTACTAGGGATAGGTAGAAAATCAATAATGCCAAAGATTTGCATTTTGTAAACCACACCACATTGTCATTCCCTTTCTTGGCAAGGGCATCAAGTTCTCTCAAACTAAGGGTGTATATGAGGGTTTGTATTCACTCTCCACAAAGCAACATTGCAAGCCAAAGTAGCCTTGCAAAAAATCAACCAAGACAATGGTGATCATTAAGCATGCCTTCGTGCTTTGATGTTTTGCTACCTCACTTTGATGTAGCCTTTGTATATGCCTTTCACACATAATATGGAGGCCTTGTTGTTTTGATGCCCCCCTCTCTCTCTCTCACTCTCAACTCTCTTTTGCAATCTATGAACACACATGCACCACTTGCTTGAGATCTTTAGATCATGGGCCATGCTGCATGGCTGGTTGGAGACTACAGGCTCTCTGGTCCCTGCAAAACATTGTGTCCCTTAGCAAGAACTGTGGAAGACTTTAGCACTCAGACCTAGTGGCTTAAAAGTCACAATTCACTAGGAGTCTTGTGCCCTCTTAGAAGAGTCACAAACTAGCTACACCCATTGAGAGAGAGAGAGAGAGAGAGAGAGAGATTCTCCCAAGTGTCATATTATGCTATCTCATCTTGTGATGCACACACATCCTCATAAATAATTTCATGAAGCATTCAGAGGTCAAAATCTAGGGTGTATATCCATAGGTGTTGATCGATTGATAAAACTATCATGAGTTCTCTCTCTCTCTCTCTCTCTCTCTAGTTTGCCCATCAGAGTCGTACATTCATTATTTCATGTTATATCAATTGAAATATGTGTGCCTCCCTCAAAGAGAGTTTGATTCTTAGTCAATGGCGGAGGAGTATGTTCTTTAACTAGTTGTGAGCTAAAGCCCCGTGACCTCCCTCCCCCTTGAGATGCTAAAGGTGTTATGGCATAATGTAACATACTAAATCAATTCCAAGAAACTTACATAAGTTAAATTTAACACGTGTAAGATACATACTCAAGATTTGAATGCTATGAAAGAATGTTCCTACCACACATAATGATAATATGAATCCTTGCTAACCAAATACAATCCCCTCTTGGCGATGACTAGTAACATCAAGAGAAAAAACACAATAATGGCTCCAAAATCCACATTTACAAAGCATATGGTACATTTGCACAATATTTTGTGATAATTTTTGCAATATATTTTCATCAATCATGTCACTTTTGAATCTCAAAACAATGGAATGAACTACATAAATAATCAATAATCAACAAAGAACAACCTTTTATCAGAACAAAATAAGCTCTTAGAAAGAGACAAAAAGCAAGAACAACAAAGAGAATACCAGCACCGATTTACTGTGTGTCATATTGACGGTACACTGTGTGTAATACCGACATTGATATCGATGGTTTATTATTATTATTTTTTATAGAGCAACAGTAAATCATCTCCTATTGTTGTAGCTGTTGTACATAGTCAATAGCAACAACTACAATAGGAGAGCTCTCCTCTCTGTCCACAAAAAAAACCATATATACCATAGACCATAAATTGTAACAATAAATATATCATGGACTACAACCGTAACCATAAACTGTAACATGAGAGACCTCCTTTCTGTGAAAAAAAAACCATATATACCATAGACCATAAACTATAACCATAAATATATCATAAAACTAGGAATGAACACTTGCATTACCATAAACCATAAGATATTTGTTAGATCGACCATAACCATATCAATACTTGTCATAGACCATAAGATACCCGTCAAAAATTAACTATAACATAAACCATAAGATATATACCTACCATAAATCCATCATAACCATATTGAAACTTGCCATAAAGCATAAACCATAAGATACCTGCCATAAATCGACCATAACCATATCAATATTTGTCATAGACCATAAGATACCTGTCATAGATCGACCATAAACCATAAGATACTTGCCATAGATCAACTATAAACCATAAGATACATAAGATACCTACCATAGATCAACACTTGCCATAAACCATAAACCATAAAAAACCACAAGATACCTGCCATAAACCATATCAACACTTGCAATAAACCATAAACCATAAGATAACTATGATAAAGACCAAAAATTGTAACCACAAACTATAAGCCATAAACAATGCTTCGAGCAACTTGCCATAAAAAGATAACCAAAGACAAAAACAAAGCCCTTTTGCTTTAACAAATTTAGCTCTATATCAACAAAATCATGACTTCGAGCACTAGATTGAAGTTCCCTTTCATGCACAAGAAAGACAATAACCATTGATGGGCTTATCCCAAATAAGCTACTTTATATTGTGATAAGTAAAATACATGACATTCAATAATATATTGCCTACTTAATAAACTTGAGAAAGTTGTTGAAAATTTTGTAATCACTCACATTGAGTTGGTATCTCTCAATTGATAAGTTGTATGTACATTTGCTAATGTTGACTCTATTGCAACCATGTTCAAGTCTATTAGTACATATGCAAACATTTGTGAACCTTTAACTCTTTAATACCAATCAAGTTTCACTTCTACGTCTTCAAAACAATTTGTCAAATCCAAGCCTCGCTTATAGTCCACATATCTATCTCCAACTTTCTTCCTCATCTTTCAGACTCTTCCCAAGTATTAATTACAATGAGGTTTATCATATTGATTTTGTGGCTCTTCTAGTGTGCTTTTGATACTTAGGGAGGTCGTAGACAAAATAATTCCACAATCACTACCTATACTGAAAAATTTTGCATTTCCAAAAGCTTGGAAATTTGGCTTGTGGACAAAATAAACAACTTGCCTTACCCTTGCTATCCTTTGACAATGCTGAATTTCCATTCAATTGACTAGCCAATGTTGAAGTTGTGCTTTCCATCAATTTCTATGGTGGGTTTGATTATGGCTCTATGTGCATCAGTTCTTTGTTCATGTTGCTATCATCACCCAAGAACCCATCTATTTCATGTTGGATCTCACTAAGAGCAATGCCTTCATCATCTCCATTTGAATATTCTCATGGCTTCAATTCATCAACTCTTTGCTGCGTAAAATCATCATACTCACATGTTGCTCCCATTTTTGAACCTAGTTTTGACCACATGTCATGAGTATATTCAATCTATGGTTGTAACCGTCGATACATGTCATCTACTTTGCAAGGTTTCAATCCAAATGATTCACATGACAAGTTTTGTGATTTTAGCATGCCCTCTTTCAATGCAACCATTATTCTTGTGCCAAAAGATACACACATTCATAGCTACTCAAATCTATTTCCCAACTTCCTTCATTCTTATTTAATGACCACCAAATGTGTTCTTGTTTCTTGTTCCCTTGAGAAAGTTAGCCCGTCTAAACTGCACTCCTGCTTAGCAACCCTGTTCAATGATCTCCTGATCAAATACAAGAAGTCTCCAAATCAAAGGGTTTTTCCTGTCATATCAAGCTTGCAATCTTACTAAAATAACTTTTAGTATAGCTACATTTAATCTTGTAAGATGTAAAGGACACTAAAGATTAGGATAGAGGTCTCTAAACATCTCGATAAGAAGCACAACAAAATGGCACAAAAGCTGAATATCTATGTATGCCTCTTTGCTAATAAAATTCTTCTTTAACTTGTAAGTTGGGTGCTAATAAGCAGACAACCTTCAAGGCTTGAAAAATAATGTGGCTTAGGTGCCAATATAATAGACTCCCTTAGATCCAAATACAATGATAAGAAGATATCAATATAGTCAGCCATGATTTGCAAATATGCCATAGTTCCTTGTGTACTTCTCTCCTCCTTTTGCAATTTTCTCAATTGATTATGCACTTGCCCACTTGAAATTCTTTGAGCTATTCCCTAATTTTGATGATGATTTCTTTGAACATAACCTTTTTGTAACCTCTGTTTGATCAAAAGCAACTTTTTTGTAAATGATTCTTCCGACATTATTTAGTGTGATCCAAACTTTTCCAATAGCAAGTTTTGGTTTTGGCTATTTAGTGGACTAATAAGCTTCTTTCCTCCATGAGTAAAATCTTGGTCATGTAATCCACACATGCATGGCCATCTAACATCCTTCTAATGGGCTTCCAACATTCTAAAGATGCTCCACAATGTTCCATTGGTTTTACCAAAGTCATTGTTAAAGCCACTGCATGTGGCTTGCACCATTAAAGCGAGTCATGGAAGACACTCATGAAGAGAATTCACTACCAAAAGTCTAGCATAGATTTCCACCACATGGTTCTAAAAGGCATTCACTATCTTCTCGTATCCTTGTAATCTCTCTTATTGGGTTGTTTGAAGAGCATTTGTGATGTTCTGCTTCTTGCTTGCAAAAGCTAACAAGAGTATCATCCTTGGCATTTCAGCCACATGAAAGGAAATAAACCCATGGAAATAAAATCATAATTCAAGTTGTAGGGTAGATGAAAATCAACTATGTGTTACCTTATGTTGATGGTGGCAACTTTTATGTGCTCACTTTTCCAAGAAATGTTAATACAATAGTTGTTTTTGATCATAGTGCATCTAATATACCCTTCCATGCTATTTCATATTCATTATTGTTGGTGCTAAGTTGGCATATAGAATTTGATATAGTTACATGCACTCTTATCCTTGATCTAATGCCAAACTTTGTTTCATTAAGAATACCGCCTTTGGTGCCATGGAAGATCTACTTAATATGATAAGGGACCCACCAAATGGTTGAATACCTAACCAATGGCCATTGTCCAGCTTTGTCTATGCTTATTCAAAGCAAAATCCCAAAGCTAAGAATGGACTCACCTTCTCTATGCTTGCTCAAAGCAAAAGCCCAAAGCTAAGAATGGATTCACCTTCTCTATCACAAAATCTTGTTCATGAATGCCTAAAAATTTTTGCTCTTGCAAACCAAGGAGGCATGCACAACTATGAAGACAAGGATTTTGGTTATCATATTCACAAGAAATTGTACATTATTGAGCATGCCCCTTTAGATAGCATTTCATGGAATGACCTTGATCCTCCACATACATGTTGATTAGTCCCATGGTCTCATATGTAGGCTACTATTTCCATCACAAGAAAGTTGTGTCTTTGTAGTAGTGGACATAGAATGCAAACATGCATGAGGTCCAAATTTGGGGTAATGTCCATGGGTAGTGTTACCGGAACAAAATAACAAAGATGAGAGCAGACTTTCCTTGTTAATCATAAAGTCTTGTTTGTGGATGCCAAACAATTTTGCTCTTGCAGAATGATTAGGCATACACAATTGCAAAGACAAGGAATGTGATAATTGTATTTTGCAACAAACTACATATTATTTGATCCACCTTTCAATAAAATTTTAAAGAATGGCCTTAATCCCCACAAACATGTACATTGGTCCCATGGTCTCATGCGTAGGCTGCTTTTTTCAATGCAAGAAAATCATGTCTTTGGAGTAGTGGACATAGAATGCAAGCACATGCATGAGGTACCAATTTGGGATGATGTCCATGTCCATGTTCCCCTGGTCTCGTGTGTAGGCTGCATTTTTCAATGCAAAAAAATCATGTCTTTGGAGTAGTGGACATAGAATGCAAGCATATGCATGAGGTACCAATTTGGGACGATGTCGATGGCCAATGTTACTTGAATCAGAACATTGGAGCAAAATTCCAAAACTAACAATTGACTTTCCTTCTAAATCACAAAGTCTTGTTTGTGAATGTCCAAACATTTATGTGCTTGCAAACCAAGGAGCCATGCACATCTGTGAAGATAAGAAACATGGTAACCATATTTGCAAGCATTGGGATAGGGGGATCTAGTGTTGAGATAGTGGAGCATGTTTGGCTCACCTTGCTTTTAGAAAACTGTCCCAACTAGTTTAGGCAAATTCAAAGTTAAAACAATCAAGCATATGAAATCTTTTCCTCTGAGTTAATTTATGTGTGGCCATTTCATGTTGTTAATAAATACTACTAATACTTTTAGGCAGAGTGGGACTCGGCTCTAAGTATTTTATCTAATATCCAATCATTTAACAAGCCTTTTTGGCGGACCGCTCGCTTAAGGAGTTTTTTTTTTCTTTTTTTTGAAATGGAAAAGATATTTCCTCATCATTGGTGACTGATGGGCAGGTAAGATTGCAAGGGGCAGGAGGAAGGTGATGCAACGCTAGGGAGGGGAGAAACTGATCGGCAAAGCAAGTTCCAATATGAGGCGAAGATGGTGGCGCTGATCTGAAAGAGTTTACGAAGGGCAGTACTGTAGCACAGACGAAATGCAGGCGAGTCACGGAGGGGTGCTTTAAAGGGGAGATTGCGCAAGCCTTTTGGCTAAATCCAAAGGAGTGGGATATGATTGTGGTAGAGTCTCATTACACCCCAAATAGGCGGTGATAGTAGAGAGAGGCAACATGAACATGGGTGAATTCGGGATCATTGCATCGTTTGGGGAGTGGTTGATGTAGTCACCTTCAATGGAGACTTTGTGAGTGTTCTTGATTTGGTTATCTATGGTACGTAGGCTATTTCACTAGCTCAATGTATTGATTCACATTCTTGTAAACAATTTTAGATTGAGACAATAGGTAGAGCACCACCGAGCTCAAGTGACGGTATGGCCACAAGCTCGAATCTTGAGGTGACATACTAAATGTTGTTTACCTTGTGCACTTGTTTTATTGCTATTTCTTTAATCATATCTAATTGATATTGTTTAAAATTATTTATCCCAAATTGCTACAAGGAGAGCCTTTGATGCAATGAGATTAATGATTAGTTCTAGCCTTTTTTTTAATTTACTCTCTAGTTTTTGATGATTTTGTACTTATAAACTTTTAGACAGCTCATGTTTTAGATACCCTGATTGTCATCTTGTGAAGGTGAATCTAGATTTTGTGCTTGTTTGAGTTGCATGTGTACGGTTTAAAGGTTTGCTATTAGCATGTCCTTGTAGGGCTTTATGGTGTTATGATGCTACATGCTTGAAGTTTTTATTTGGATTTTGAAAGGTGTTGCATTATTTTGATTATGTTCTTGATGTACTATTGTGAGCCTTGTGGGTTTTGGTATCAACAAACCAATTTTGATGTAAAGACAACACGATTATGATGTTCAAGCATATGGTATTGGTATATGTTTGTTAGTGCAAGGACTTATGGTTTTTCATATCTAAAAATTATATTAAAATGCAGTCAAACTTTTTAGGAATTTTTATAAGGTTATTGTTATAATTTATGGTTCTTTGTGTGAAAATGATATCAAAATGCAGCCCAATTTTTTTAAAAATTTGCACATGGTCACATTAATGTAAAGACTTTGTATTTGTTATGTGTAGAACACATGTTGTTAACACATGTTGTGAATGATGTCCACTTTTTCTGCCCCATTGAACCAAGCCTTGTTTATCGCTTTAGTGAGATTGTTTATGTTAATTGTGTGCCCTTCATGTTTTTTTTGACCTTGTCATGTTGTCCTATTCAAGAATTGATAATGTATAGATGTTATTGATGTCACTTTAGAACTCCTACTTAATCAAGAGCCTTTTTTCTCGAGTACAAGCTATTGTGTACTCTTCAAAAGTTGGCATTGAGGGCTTTTTCAAACCTATAGAGGGTCTATATAGCATACTAACCCTTTGTAATGGGGATTGATATGCTATAGACCCTTCTTGATGGGAGTTGGTATGCTATACCGATTCATTCTGATGAGATAGAAGATTCGACTACAATAAACGAGCTTGACTACAATAAGCGAGCAGGAGCTCTTATCATTTCTTGGAACTCAATTGCGATTTTCATTAAGCTATCATCTTGATATTGACAACCAAACTAAAGGGATCAACCAAGGGATTGAAGATAACATCCATAGCTATGTTAGTGCCGACCAGAAGGATTAAGCCGACCACATCAACATCTTGGAGTTTCACTGCAATAATTTTATTCATAGCACCACTAGCTTCTTTTCTTCTTAGAGCTATCTACAAGTAAAGAAGTTATAATGCCTCTTCCCCTTGCAATTGACAATGTTTATATATATAATGAAGACTATGAAGAATTCTTTCAAAGATGGCAACAAAATATAAAAGCAACAAAATCCCAGTCTAGAGAAGAGTAGAGCTTGAATGATCAAGTTTGCTAATCAACACAAGAGAAAAGAAAAACTCTTCACCAAAGGTGACTTAGTCCTCATTAGCTCGGAACACATTTCCCTTCCCAACAAACTCACACCAAAGTTCAACCATCGATACTACAACCCTTACCAAGTCCTCTAATATACAATGACATACGCTAGAGTCACTGCATCATGTCAAAATTCACCCAACCTTCCACATAAGACTTCTCAAATGCTTCCACCCTAAGCTTCGCTTTGATTTCCCAACACCCATGTTATAGATAAATAGTTCGATGCTCCTAATGTGTATTTTTAGATTGTATGTGTGCACGCAAGACCGTAGATGGAGCGATGTATAAGAAGAATCATCAAGGATGCTCCATATCTCTTAATCTCTCTCTATACTCTCTCACTAGTTGTATTTATATCACTCTCTCAAGATGGCTCTCTATTTTTAAGAGAGGCACTGTCTATTTTTGTAACCTCTTCATATCTATAAAAGCAAGTCTCACGTGGGTGCATGGAGGGAGGGTTATCCATGCGCTCACATGAGAGAGAGTAGCCTTCGCTCCTACATTGTTTTCTCTCTCTCTCTCTCTCTCTCTCTCTCTCTCTCTCTCTCTCTCTCTCTCTCTCTCCCCCCCCCTGTGTTTCTGCTTCTCGTCTCCCACCGGCTCCCTCCAAGGCGGCGACCAAGGCATAGACCTTGGCATACCTTGGCATCGAAGGCTTCGTTGGCATCGTTGGCTGCATGCATGAGAACTTCCTCTTAAGCTTTTGGCAAGAAGGAGATCCATGACCACCCTCAAGGAAAAGGTTTTGAACCCTCCACCTCAAGCTTTCACCCGAGTGTTTTACCACTCAAGCTATTCACCTTGCTTGTCTATGCTTTCAAATTATAAGGTGAAAAGGTAACATCAAGGCCCTTCACCCTTCCCTTTTCCCTTTTCTTAACTTCTACAAGGCCCCTTGCACCCTTCAATTTTTCTCTCTATTTACTTCTTCTACCCAACTTCTCTATTACCAACGCCCATAACTTTCACCATGAATAACGATTGCTTGAACTCAGATTCTCTCCTTCCGGACGCAACTCTCGAGCAACAAATTGAAATTCTTCAACAAAACCTTATGGATGCACAGAAAGTAATTGACGAATGGGATAGTTTTATCCACAACACTCAAGAGGATGACAACTGGCTCATACAAATTATCAAAAGCATTTTCGACACACAAAAGGCTCACAAAGAGGCAAAGATAAGTTTAAAAACTTTTCAAGTTTACAAAGTTTGATGGTTGAAAGGATGAAAAAGTTTTTCTTACATGGTTAAGTTAGTTTCTCTCTCCTCAAACGAGATGAGTAAACAAGGATAAATTTCTCTCATGAAAAAGATTTTTTTTCGAACGCTCATAAAGTTTACATCGATTCGGATAAGTTTTATTTTCCAATGACTACAAGATTTTATATACATCTGTATATTTGAAATTTTTTGTCATTCATAGTTTTACATGAGTCCATTGGTCATTACCTACCAATTTGTCAGTAAACCATGCATCATCGGAGTGCCGATTCGCCGACTTTAGACAGCACTGTTGTTATAAATCTTATGAATGCTTGCAAGTTTGCGGCATTATAACTAAAAGTTTTATGAATGTTTGCCGGTTTGAGGCAGCACTGTCATGAGTTTTAGGGTGTAGATCACCGATCGAGGCAGCACAAAAATGTGTCAGTCATATTGTCACTTTGTCGGTGTAGGCAATGTTGACATTTGCCGGTGTAGGCAATATTGATGTCTATTTTTATGTGGACTGATCACCCACATGGACTGTTACACATATCTCCTGCGGGATTATTAAAACTCATGAGGTTGATGATGATGGGTAGACGATTGGATGGATACCTATGACCAATGATGCCCTTTTAGGCATGACATATATGATGTATTCTTATGGTATGGGACACAAGAATATCTCATATTCGTTAACTTTAAGCATATTCTTGTGCATGGTGGTATAAGATTTATTTGGTGTCTAATATGCTTTGTGATGTTTTAATAATCTTGTTGAGCTTTGAGATTGCAGGTTTTTACTCATTTACCTTACAACTGAGGACAATTGCTTTTTCAACCCGGAGGTATGTTATAGATAAGTAGTTTGATGCTGCTAACGCGTATTTCTAGCTTGTATGTGTGCAGGCAAGGCTGTAAATGGAACGATGTATGAGAAGAATCATCGAGGATGCTCCATATCTCTTAATCTGTCTCTATACTCTCTCACTAGTTGTATTTATATCACTCTCTCGATATGGCTCTCTATTTTTAAGAGAGGCACTCTCTATTTTTGTAACCTCTTCATATCTATAAAAGCAGGTTTCGCGTGGGTGCATGGAGGGGGGGTTATTCGTGTGTCATGCGAGGGGGAGTAGCCTTCGCCCCTATCGTGTGTTCCCTCTCTCTCTCTCTCTCTCTCTCTCTCTCTCTCTCTCTCTCTCTCTCTCCCCCTGTGTCTCTGTTTTTCTATGCATTCATGTGTGTGTCGTGGCGTGTGTGTGTGTATGCAATTCTGTAAAAAGAAGAGACGATCCTGTAACAACCCACCCTTTGCGTTCTTGGACTCGAACCAAAAGCTATCCTCAAACAGAGATTTGACCATAAGTATACCCAATTTTATGTCAAATGGAAAGGAAGGCCACTCTTAGATTGTTTGTGGACCAAGAACCCTTCATGATGGACATAAATTGGCCCCTTGTGCTATGATACTGCTGCATGCAATGAGGAAGAGGAGAAGAAGAAAAACATACAACAAGCCAATAGAATAGCTTACACTTATTTTGTAACAACTAGATTGCCTACTAGGGATAGGTAGAAAATCAATAATGCCAAAGATTTGCATTTTGTAAACCACACCACATTGTCATTCCCTTTCTTGGCAAGGGCATCAAGTTCTCTCAAACTAAGGGTGTATATGAGGGTTTGTATTCACTCTCCACAAAGCAACATTGCAAGCCAAAGTAGCCTTGCAAAAAAGCAACCAAGACAATGGTGATCATTAAGCATGCCTCCGTGCTTTGATGTTTTGCTACCTCACTTTGATGTAGCCTTTGTATATGCCTTTCACACATAATATGGAGGCCTTGTTGTTTTGATGCCCCCCTCTCTCTCTCACTCTCAACTCTCTTTTGCAATCTATGAACACACATGCACCACTTGCTTGAGATCTTTAGATCATGGGCCATGCTGCATGGCTGGTTGGAGACTACAGGCTCTCTGGTCGGCTCTCTGGTCCCTGCAAAACATTGTGTCCCTTAGCAAGAACTGTGGAAGACTTTAGCACTCAGACCTAGTGGCTTAAAAGTCACAATTCACTAGGAGTCTTGTGCCCTCTTAGAAGAGTCACAAACTAGCTACACCCATTGAGAGAGAGAGAGAGAGAGAGAGAGAGAGAGAGAGAGAAGAGAGAGAGAGAGAGAGAGAGAGAGAGAGAGAGAGAGAGAGAGAGATTCTCCCAAGTGTCATATTATGCTATCTCATCTTGTGATGCACACACATCCTCATAAATAATTTCATGAAGCATTCAGAGGTCAAAATCTAGGGTGTATATCCATAGGTGTTGATCGATTGATAAAACTATCATGAGTTCTCTCTCTCTCTCTCTCTCTCTCTCTCTCTCTCTCTCTCTCTAGTTTGCCCATCAGAGTCGTACATTCATTATTTCATGTTATATCAATTGAAATATGTGTGCCTCCCTCAAAGAGAGTTTGATTCTTAGTCAATGGCGGAGGAGTATGTTCTTTAACTAGTTGTGAGCTAAAGCCCCGTGACCTCCCTCCCCCTTGAGATGCTAAAGGTGTTATGGCATAATGTAACATACTAAATCAATTCCAAGAAACTTACATAAGTTAAATTTAACACGTGTAAGATACATACTCAAGATTTGAATGCTATGAAAGAATGTTCCTACCACACATAATGATAATATGAATCCTTGCTAACCAAATACAATCCCCTCTTGGCGATGACTAGTAACATCAAGAGAAAAAACACAATAATGGCTCCAAAATCCACATTTACAAAGCATATGGTACATTTGCACAATATTTTGTGATAATTTTTGCAATATATTTTCATCAATCATGTCACTTTTGAATCTCAAAACAATGGAATCAACTACATAAATAATCAATATCAACAAAGAACAACCTTTTATCAGAACAAAATAAGCTCTTAGAAAGAGACAAAAAGCAAGAACAACAAAGAGAATACCAGCACCGATTTACTGTGTGTCATATTGACGGTACACTGTGTGTAATACCGACATTGATATCGATGGTTTATTATTATTATTATTTATAGAGCAACAGTAAATCATCTCCTATTGTTGTAGCTGTTGTACATAGTCAATAGCAACAACTACAACAGGAGAGCTCTCCTCTCTGTCCACAAAAAAAACCATATATACCATAGACCATAAATTGTAACAATAAATATATCATGGACTACAACCGTAACCATAAACTGTAACATAAGAGACCTCCTTTCTGTGAAAAAAAAACCATATATACCATAGACCATAAACTATAACCATAAATATATCATAAAACTAGGAATGAACACTTGCATTACCATAAACCATAAGATATTTGTTAGATCGACCATAACCATATCAATACTTGTCATAGACCATAAGATACCCGTCAAAAATTAACTATAACATAAACCATAAGATATATACCTACCATAAATCCATCATAACCATATTGAAACTTGCCATAAAGCATAAACCATAAGATACCTACCATAAATCGACCATAACCATATCAATATTTGTCATAGACCATAAGATACCTGTCATAGATCGACCATAAACCATAAGATACCTGCCATAGATCAACTATAAACCATAAGATACATAAGATACCTACCATAGATCAACACTTGCCATAAACCATAAACCATAAAAAACCACAAGATACCTGCCATAAACCATATCAACACTTGCAATAAACCATAAACCATAAGATAACTATGATAAAGACCAAAAATTGTAACCACAAACTATAAGCCATAAACAATGCTTCGAGCAACTTGCCATAAAAAGATAACCAAAGACAAAAACAAAGCCCTTTTGCTTTAACAAATTTAGCTCTATATCAACAAAATCATGACTTCGAGCACTAGATTGAAGTTCCCTTTCATGCACAAGAAAGACAATAACCATTGATGGGCTTATCCCAAATAAGCTACTTTATATTGTGATAAGTAAAATACATGACATTCAATAATATATTGCCTACTTAATAAACTTGAGAAAGTTGTTGAAAATTTTGTAATCACTCACATTGAGTTGGTATCTCTCAATTGATAAGCTGTATGTACATTTGCTAATGTTGACTCTATTGCAACCATGTTCAAGTCTATTAGTACATATGCAAACATTTGTGAACCTTTAACTCTTTAATACCAATCAAGTTTCACTTCTACGTCTTCAAAACAATTTGTCAAATCCAAGCCTCGCTTATAGTCCACATATCTATCTCCAACTTTCTTCCTCATCTTTCAGACTCTTCCCAAGTATTAATTACAATGAGGTTTATCATATTGATTTTGTGGCTCTTCTAGTGTGCTTTTGATACTTAGGGAGGTTGTAGACAAAATAATTCCACAATCACTACCTATACTGAAAAATTTTGCATTTCCAAAAGCTTGGAAATTTGGCTTGTGGACAAAATAAACAACTTGCCTTACCCTTGCTATCCTTTGACAATGCTGAATTTCCATTCAATTGACTAGCCAATGTTGAAGTTGTGCTTTCCATCAATTTCTATGGTGGGTTTGATTATGGCTCTATGTGCATCAGTGCTTTGTTCATGTTGCTATCATCACCCAAGAACCCATCTATTTCATGCTGGATCTCACTAAGAGCAATGACTTCATCATCTCCATTTGAATATTCTCATGGCTTCAATTCATCAACTCTTTGCTGCGTAAAATCATCATACTCACATGTTGCTCCCATTTTTGAACCTAGTTTTGACCACATGTCATGAGTATATTCAATCTATGGTTGTAACCGTCGATACATGTCATCTACTTTGCAAGGTTTCAATCCAAATGATTCACATGACAAGTTTTGTGATTTTAGCATGCCCTCTTTCAATGCAACCATTATTCTTGTGCCAAAAGATACACACATTCATAGCTACTCAAATCTATTTCCCAACTTCCTTCATTCTTATTTAATGACCACCAAATGTGTTCTTGTTTCTTGTTCCCTTGAGAAAGTTAGCCCGTCTAAACTGCACTCCTGCTTAGCAACCCTGTTCAATGATCTCCTGATCAAATACAAGAAGTCTCCAAATCAAAGGGTTTTTCCTGTCATATCAAGCTTGCAATCTTACTAAAATAACTTTTAGTATAGCTACATTTAATCTTGTAAGATGTAAAGGACACTAAAGATTAGGATAGAGGTCTCTAAACATCTCGATAAGAAGCACAACAAAATGGCACAAAAGCTGAATATCTATGTATGCCTCTTTGCTAATAAAATTCTTCTTTAACTTGTAAGTTGGGTGCTAATAAGCAGACAACCTTCAAGGCTTGAAAAATAATGTGGCTTAGGTGCCAATATAATAGACTCCCTTAGATCCAAATACAATGATAAGAAGATATCAATATAGTCAGCCATGATTTGCAAATATGCCATAGTTCCTTGTGTACTTCTCTCCTCCTTTTGCAATTTTCTCAATTGATTATGCACTTGCCCACTTGAAATTCTTTGAGCTATTCCCTAATTTTGATGATGATTTCTTTGAACATAACCTTTTTGTAACCTCTGTTTGATCAAAAGCAACTTTTTTGTAAATGATTCTTCCGACATTATTTAGTGTGATCCAAACTTTTCCAATAGCAAGTTTTGGTTTTGGCTATTTAGTGGACTAATAAGCTTCTTTCCTCCATGAGTAAAATCTTGGTCATGTAATCCACACATGCATGGCCATCTAACATCCTTCTAATGGGCTTCCAACATTCTAAAGATGCTCCACAATGTTCCATTGGTTTTACCAAAGTCATTGTTAAAGCCACTGCATGTGGCTTGCACCATTAAAGCGAGTCATGGAAGACACTCATGAAGAGAATTCACTACCAAAAGTCTAGCATAGATTTCCACCACATGGTTCTAAAAGGCATTCACTATCTTCTCGTATCCTTGTAATCTCTCTTATTGGGTTGTTTGAAGAGCATTTGTGATGTTCTGCTTCTTGCTTGCAAAAGCTAACAAGAGTATCATCCTTGGCATTTCAGCCACATGAAAGGAAATAAACCCATGGAAATAAAATCATAATTCAAGTTGTAGGGTAGATGAAAATCAACTATGTGTTACCTTATGTTGATGGTGGCAACTTTTATGTGCTCACTTTTCCAAGAAATGTTAATACAATAGTTGTTTTTGATCATAGTGCATCTAATATACCCTTCCATGCTATTTCATATTCATTATTGTTGGTGCTAAGTTGGCATATAGAATTTGATATAGTTACATGCACTCTTATCCTTGATCTAATGCCAAACTTTGTTTCATTAAGAATACCGCCTTTGGTGCCATGGAAGATCTACTTAATATGATAAGGGACCCACCAAATGGTTGAATACCTAACCAATGGCCATTGTCCAGCTTTGTCTATGCTTATTCAAAGCAAAATCCCAAAGCTAAGAATGGACTCACCTTCTCTATGCTTGCTCAAAGCAAAAGCCCAAAGCTAAGAATGGATTCACCTTCTCTATCACAAAATCTTGTTCATGAATGCCTAAAAATTTTTGCTCTTGCAAACCAAGGAGGCATGCACAACTATGAAGACAAGGATTTTGGTTATCATATTCACAAGAAATTGTACATTATTGAGCATGCCCCTTTAGATAGCATTTCATGGAATGACCTTGATCCTCCACATACATGTTGATTAGTCCCATGGTCTCATATGTAGGCTACTATTTCCATCACAAGAAAGTTGTGTCTTTGTAGTAGTGGACATAGAATGCAAACATGCATGAGGTCCAAATTTGGGGTAATGTCCATGGGTAGTGTTACCGGAACAAAATAACAAAGATGAGAGCAGACTTTCCTTGTTAATCATAAAGACTTGTTTGTGGATGCCAAACAATTTTGCTCTTGCAGAATGATTAGGCATACACAATTGCAAAGACAAGGAATGTGATAATTGTATTTTGCAACAAACTACATATTATTTGATCCACCTTTCAATAAAATTTTAAAGAATGGCCTTAATCCCCACAAACATGTACATTGGTCCCATGGTCTCATGCGTAGGCTGCTTTTTTCAATGCAAGAAAATCATGTCTTTGGAGTAGTGGACATAGAATGCAAGCACATGCATGAGGTACCAATTTGGGATGATGTCCATGTCCATGTTCCCCTGGTCTCGTGTGTAGGCTGCATTTTTCAATGCAAAAAAATCATGTCTTTGGAGTAGTGGACATAGAATGCAAGCATATGCATGAGGTACCAATTTGGGACGATGTCGATGGCCAATGTTACTTGAATCAGAACATTGGAGCAAAATTCCAAAACTAACAAATTGACTTTCCTTCTAAATCACAAAGTCTTGTTTGTGAATGTCCAAACATTTATGTGCTTGCAAACCAAGGAGCCATGCACATCTGTGAAGATAAGAAACATGGTAACTATATTTGCAAGCATTGGGATAGGGGGATCTAGTGTTGAGATGTTTGAGGATGGTGAGCATGGCATAGGTAGGTATAAAGAAGAGTAGAATAGACGAGGATGTGAAGTCTCAAGTGACACCATTTGCAACCTTGCACGAAAAACACGGGATGCCTTGTCAATGAGTGATGGCTCTGCTTGCCCAAATTTTCCATGTTCTCATGTGTAGACTAATTTTTCTTGCACAACAAAATCATGTCTTTGGAGTAGTGGATCTGGAATGAAAGCACATGCATGAGGCACAAATTTGGGATGAAGTCTATGGGCAAGATTACTTGAGTAACAACATCCGGATGGATTCAAAAGAATATTATATATGGAAGCCTTGGCTCAAATGTGTCCTTGAGATCCTTGCTAAAGAGCTTAAGCTTCTACACCAAAGCTGATGGACCCTTTGCTGTGGATGGGAGTTTGAAATTCTCAACACTAGGTAGACAACTTTTGAGCGTCTCTTTTAGGTCTCATGAGCCCATTGAATTGGCACACTAGAGTAGAACATATCAAAGACTGAAGTACTCAAAAGCATCATATTACAAAGACCCACTTTGTGTCTTTTCCATGTAGAAGCAAAGAGTCTTCGACATGACAAGCAAGCAATGGCTTCAGAGTCAAGGATTGGTGAATCAAGGCTGAGAGCATCGAACTTTAAGAGGACATCATGGCCATGAATTGGCATCATATCCGTAGATTATGAAAATCGCACAACCGCTTTACATAGGGTGAGAAAGTCATTAAAGAGGAGTTATCAAATCTGATTGGCAAAGAACAAAACCCATTCCTCGAGGAGTGATTAAATCTGACTTGCAAAGAACAAAATCCATTCCTCGAGGGAGGAAAGTAGGAGACGGCTAGTGGCATGGAGGATGAGGGACAAAAAAGATCAAATGCAGGAAGCATGAGATCCAAAGTTGAGGTTTGCAAATGAAGGCACAAAGGTTCTCCTTTCGCTCTTTCTTCACTCAAAGCCCCAAAGGGCAAAAGGCACCTCCTAGCATTGGAAAGGGCAATGGAAAACAAAAGGGAGTAAGGAGCCACTCTTCTCTAATTTCAGGAAGGAAAGCAAAGCAAGGAACCCAAGAAGTGTGAAGTAGTTCCTTCAAACTCAAGCCCCATAAAGTCTACCAACAAATAGGCTATGAGAAAGGCCAAAGAAGTGGGATCGTTGATGTGCCCTCTCATTGAATTGAGTCAATGTCGCTTGATCATGCCAAAACACTTCCTAGTGTTGATTTCCAAAAACCAAGAGATTCCAATCCACTTTGTTATGATCTATCTCAAGGCTGAGTAGCATCTTCAACTTGGACAAAACCCATGTAATGTGTGTCTATAAACTAGGGTCTGTAAACAAATTTGGGAACTGCTCCTATCGCCTCCTAAATGATTATGTCCCTTGGTACTACTTTTGTGAGTAGTCTAAACTTCCTCTTTTTTAATGAAAGAATTGTCGTTCTCAAGAGGAGTTTATAGTAAGGCTCTAAATGCAATTTTCAATAATGAAGTAGGCACTACAGTCACCTCTCTAGGAAGCTCGAGCCAAGATGTCATGACAAAAGTTGTAGCGGGTCTTTTTCCAACCATTCCAAAAAGAACCAACAACTTGTTATAACTTAACTCCCTTCACTAGGGCTTAAGTCGCTCAATCCAAACCAAATTTTCTCACGGCATGCAATTATCAGTCTCTTTTTTGCAAGAAATTTTTCAACAAATGCGTAGACATGCTTGTTTGACTCAAGCCTCATGGCCCCATAATCTAGATTGCTCGCTAGCCTTCTACAAGAGGTAGTGTGCTATTTTCTTAGCAAGCTGTTTTTTTAGTTTGTCTCCTTTTGAACCAACCAGTGCCTACCAATTGGCACCTCTCTCTTTCCTTCAAATCTTTCCACCCTTTTGCTTAATGAAGTGCTTAATCAAGTGAAGATGCCCAATAAGAGCCGCGTCTCACTGTGCATTAGTATGATTTATGGCATTAGTAAAGTTTCTAAAAAAGGTAGTGTTGCAAGTTTATGTTGACCTTTTCCTTAATACACTAATCTTGTTAATATTCACAAAAATGTGTGTATTAACAACACTAGTGGAGCATGTTTGGCTCACCTTGCTTTTAGAAAACTGTCCCAACTAGTTTAGGCAAATTCAAAGTTAAAACAATCAAGCATATGAAATCTTTTCCTCTGAGTTAATTTATGTGTGACCATTTCATGTTGTTAATAAATACTACTAATACTTTTAGGCAGAGTGGGACTCGGCTCTAAGTATTTTATCTAATATCCAATCATTTAACAAGCCTTTTTGGCGGACCGCTCGCTTAAGGATTTTTTTTTTTCTTTTTTTTGAAATGGAAAAGATATCTCCTCATCATTGGTGACTGATGGGCAGGTAAGATTGCAAGGGGCAGGAGGAAGGTGATGCAACGCTAGGGAGGGGAGAAACTGATCGGCAAAGCAAGTTCCAATATGAGGCGAAGATGGTGGCGCTGATCTGAAAGAGTTTACGAAGGGCAGTACTGTAGCGCAGACGAAATGCAGGCGAGTCACGGAGGGGCTGGGTTAAGGGGTAGCAGCACCAATGGCAGCACCAGC
Organism: Dipteris shenzhenensis; assembly: GCF_047967505.1. Classification (NCBI taxonomy): domain Eukaryota; kingdom Viridiplantae; phylum Streptophyta; class Polypodiopsida; order Gleicheniales; family Dipteridaceae; genus Dipteris; species Dipteris shenzhenensis. The sequence goes on along the minus strand of NC_141619.1, from coordinate 54,182,087 downwards.
ACCAGCAATAGCACCCGCCGCAGACCCCACGTTTAGCAGGATGACATGGCCGAGGTGAAAGAGACGTTTCGTCGAGTCGCACGTTCCCGTCACCGCAAAGGCACTTACTCGGGCGCAGCCGATCATCGCAGCAGCCCGCTTCGCATCAACGCCCCCACCCTCAGCCGCAACAGGCGTGCCCGCATCCGCTCCCAAGTCCCCTCCACCGGCGCCCTGCAGGTGACGATCAAAGTGCTGCAGGAGATCCAAAGCTCTCTCACTGAGCGCAAGAAAAATCCTCATGACCCCTCTGTCTACCCTGTCTATGTCCGCCGCCCTTGGTCTGTTAGTGCTAGCCAGTATCGCCCACCACACGCCAGACCAACATCTCACCCCCACCCTGAGATCCCTATTTCCGCCACCCAGGGCCCTCCTCCACCTTCCCAACGCCTCCCTCACGTCAGTCCTAATGCCTCCCAATCCGCTGAAGCCATCTCCATCCCCCACGACGTGAACCCTTCATTCAAGTCTCCCCATGTCAGCCCTAACTGGAAGCTCCATCGTGCCGCCACCCACATCAGCCCTGAAAGTCATGCACACAATATACACGTCAGCTCAAACAGTCATGTGGCAAGCGTCTATGCCAGCCCTAGCAGCCATGCTGTAATTGCCAATTCACACTTCCACGTCACCACTAAGGAATCTGCCACCCCTCTGTACTACAGGCCAGCTCGGTTCAAGCCTCTGTATGACATCTCCAACGGTGTGTTTCCTCACACTCAGACCCGGAAGAGAGCTGCTTATCCTAATCAAGAGAAGATCAGAGCCTGTGCAAAAGAGAAGCCCACTACAGACAGCTCATCACTCAGCATGACAGCTTGGAAATGCAGCATGACATCAGCCCTAACTTACAGCCACATGACGTCAGCCCTGACCTACATGCTGCAGCTTGCCATCGTCATCTAGACCCCGATATCAGCATACAGAGCCATAGCATACCCGTTCAAGCAGGCAGTACTAAGTATGGTATCCTTGCAATGGGACCCATTACAGCTTTGCTTGGAACTCGCCAGATAGTGACAGCTTCATCATCACCAAGAGACCCAGAACTATCAGGCCTTCCCCCATGGGCTTCTCAGAGTCATGGCCTTCCTCAAGCACCTGCTTCAGCAATGATCTACACCATCTCTCTGATCTTCAAGCCCACCTCAGGCTCCTTCATGGCCTTGATTGCGGCGATGGCCTCCACTCCGATCGCAGGCCGCATTCAGAAAATGATCTGAATCTGCACTCTTCAAGCTATTTTAAGGAGAGGCCACCTTCAAGGTGCACGAAGAGGCCTTTGTCCAGCTCTTGCTTGTGGAGAAATATGAGAGATGTGCTGAGCATAGCCAACAGTACTGAGAATGCCGATCATTTTAGCCCTCTTGATTTTGGGTTTCCACCAGATGCTTGGTCTGCTGACTCATCCACCTCTCAGCTGGAGTGCTCAATCTTCATCCCCCGGGACTTGAACGGCAACATTCTGCGGCCTCGGCCCTCCGCTGCCGCCACATGTGGCACAAGCAGCAGGCTGATCAAACAGAGGTACTGCCCTAAGAGCAATGCAGACTACAAGAGCAATTCCTTTGCAGGAGCTTTAATGGATTTGTCAAGGAGGCACAGAGTAGCAGGACAGCAGAAGAGCAACAAGCATAGTGAGAGCCCCAATTTGGGGCCAAAGGCAGGCTCTGCAAAGAGAGGGGGTTTGATCCATTTGGGGCCAGGAATGAAGAAGACGAAGCTGCCCATGAATTTCTCTGTAAGTTCTTGCCTGGATGATTTGGAGGGTTTGCCTCCAAGCAAGTGGGCAAAGAGGCTTGCTTCAGACCTAATGGGAACTAGTCCTTGCAGAGGAAAGCCCAAAACAGGGGATTCATATGTGAAGGAGATGAGTAGATCCCCTACCAATGGGCTGAAGCCTAGGGTTAAGTTTGCAAGCCCCTCTGTGCAGAACCCAAATGATGGCTGCTTTAGAAAGGAAGCTCAGAGCTTAGCTTCTGCTGACATGATCCCAGATTTGCTGTCTTGGGAGAGGGACTCTGGTCTGCTAACAGGAGACCCACCAACTGCTGTCGACAATAAGCATGCTGAAGACGATGATGATGAAGAACGTGATCAGCACCTGCTTGAGCAAGTAGAAGCCGTGCTAGGTGCATCATCTTCTTCCTCTGGGTCTCCATCTCTGTCTCCGTTGCAGGGGATGTCGCCAATGCAGTGCTCGCCCCTGCGTGCCTGCACAGAGTTTGTAATGAAGCCCTCTGCGGTCTTGTCCAAGAGTCAGTACTCCCCATGGGAACATGACTACAAGCAAGAGTTCTGGAGAGTTTCTCTCGAGAAGGAAGGTTGCATCAAGGAGCCATCAGTGACAGGCATAAGCTCACATCATGAGCAAGTGGAGAGCCGTGAAGGAAAGATTGAACAAGACATAGCTATTGAGGAAGCCGTAAAGGAGGACGATGATCAGAAAGAAACACAGAAGCTCATGGAAGACAGCATTGGCGAGGAAGACATAGCTCTGATTCAGGAAGCTGTGAAGGAGGAAGAAGAGCAAAGTCCGGAGTTGAAGAGTGAGCCCATCATCCATGCTGACGATACTCAGCCTGTAAGCCGCGTCATCAACATCCATCACAACACTGCACTGATTGAAGCCATGGAAAGCAAATGCAGTGCAGCAGCTACGGTGACCAAGGTGCAGAGTGAATGTAAAGCTGCGGAAGAGGAGGAGATGGAGATGAAGGGTGATGCTCAGACTGAAGAATGGGAGCTAGAAAAGCTGTTCCAGGACTCCTTGGATTTGAACCCTACACTGCGCCATATCTATGATACCATGAGCTACCTCAATAGCCATGTTCCTATATCTCATGATTCCTTCAGCTTGCAGACTCTCTCTTAAATATTGGGATTGCGCTATTTTCTCTTGAATATTAGAGCTGACTTGGTGCCCATGCCCTTTGCTGTTCAGTAATGTTGGCTCTTTAATCTTGGTTAGTCTTCTGTTGCAGTGGGTGCTATAGACCTTAATAGGCCAATGTGAGAACCTCAATTGTTAAGTTTTCTGTGAGGTCCGTTATTTGTTGATTTATATTGTGTGTATGTGTGTGTGTGTGTGTGTGAGAGAGAGAGAGAGAGAGATGGAATGAAATGATATTTTAAAGTCTTGCAAGACCAAATCTGGGATTGAAGTGGCCAAGAAAAACAAGAGCAAAGAAACGACATCAACACCCACCATTATCAGCATGACTCTCGAAGAAGAACAAAAGAGGAGAGCAAGTGCACTACATGTGGAGTGTGCGACCTCAAAGATCGACATAAGTTTGAGGAAGAGGTGAAAGAGCTAATGGGATTCATGCATATTGAGACATTGAGAGAGAGAGAGAGAGAGAGAGAGAGCACCCAAGCAAATGAGTATAACAGGAACCTATCACAATTTAGAACCATTGGATCTTAAATATCCTTCATCTCAATATGCACATTTGGGAGCCCCACCTAACCCCAATCCTCATCAAAGACCTAGCTCACTAAATAGTAAACCAAAGACCTTATATTGGCTTCTCTCTCTCATGTAGGCCATTGTGAAATTCACACTTTTGTTTGTTTTTGGTAGCACTCATTCGGAAAATATACTATAATGTGATTGGCTTTTAAACATTTTCTTTACTCAATGATAACCGTTGCATGCAACATTTGAAGTCACCCAACTTTCCCTTGTATGCGCCGTTTTGTACTTTTTCTGTGATTACCTTCCTGCAATCTCACATTGAGTTGTGTTGAATCATATATGGTGCCCATGCTTGAACCTCCATAAAATCTCCTCACCTTGAGCTTTCTAACATCTCATCACCTTGACCCCCTTGCAAGTCCTACCTAAACGGAAAATCTTGTTCGTTTGAAAATTTTGACCCTGTGAAAAATGCACTACAATATTTAGAGTATTATGATAAGATGAAAAAATATGAAAATTTAGCACAACAAACTCTTATAATATAGACATTGCTCAATGGCAATTAGATTTTTGTTTTATACGTCTTTGTATGTAAAAATTTATTAAAAAAGAAATAAAGCTTCAAGACCTTAATTGTTCATACACCGAGGTCATGCTATAAGTAAAATTTGGAATCTTGAAAATGCTAAAAAATAGGTAAATTTGGCTTTTCAGAGTCTTTTTCATCACTAAAATGTAGTCAATGTACAAAACTCAAGCTTGTACTTATATCTATAGGTGAATAACAATCAAATAGGCATCTTTAATAATGCTAACTCAAACTTATGTTAAAATGTTAACCTTGTTTTAGAAATAAAAATAGATTGAATTTTCTTCAAAGCTTAAATACTTGTAAAAGTTAATTTGCATAATTTTATCCAATTACTTCCACATGAGGTATGTCAACACAAATCACTAATTTGAACAAGGGAATCCAAAGGTGGATGAACGTTGAATGTTGCCTGTTGAGAAAGCAAAGGTGAGAACTTCAACATGTGTAGTTATAATAATATGATATTATTTGTCCAAGTAACTCTCAAGAAATCATTCATAATAAGGATGTGATTTTTTGGCAAGCAACTCTTGGTGAGCGCTTTTTTGGTCTATGGCGAGCGAATTCCTAAACAATTCTTCAATAAGATTGGCTTTGGCATGCCATTGCATTCAATAGAAGAAAATGAATATTGTCACCACAAATCCACATAAATCTAAGGGTTCGACACTTCACATGCTTGCTTGGTGTGTTGCAAGCCGTAGCTAGATTATATGGCTTCACAAAAATTCTCACTCACCATCGGATAAAAAATAGAAGATTGAATTCACGAGTCCACTGAAATAGACATGGTGTTTACTCCATGTGCACGCTTGGTGTCTTGCAAAGTGTAAATGGGTGCACTGTGGCCATCAAATTTATCAAACTCTCGTAGTAATAAAACAACAAAATATTGACAAAATACTGAAATGCATACATGATTGCAACAACATTAATAATAACAATAACCATAAATATATTTTGCCAAGATAACTTTTGTTCAATACAACATTTCAAAGCTGAACAAGTCTATGATGGTTTCTCCAACATAAGTAAGCGTTCCAATCATCGAGCTGCTGCGAATAATGGAAAACACAAGATCAATATCTATGCCATGAGATTGAGAAATATGGTATTCAAAAAGATTTTTGATCAAGGTCTTGATATCACTTAACAAAACTGGTGCTCTTTTCTGATCCTGGATAGTATGGCATATTTTTTGTATCGTGGATCCACCTTGGCCATGCATTTGCTACCTCCTCGAGCAGATCATCATCCACCAAATAGCTACTCTTGTTGATCAAAATCTCTCATGCTAGGCGATCGTACCTAATTGGCCGGCCACCCATCCACCACCAGAAGATGCTCACGCTAATAACAGTAACATGTACCATGGCCATCAAAGAAAATCAAAGAAGTGTCATCGCCAATGCAAATCAAAAAATCAAAGCATTACAAGATCTTGGAGCTTCAGTTGTGAAGTCCCCACATTGGGCATGGGATGATGTAGCAGGCATCCTACGGTATAGTATACGAGACCAAATGTCCACTGAAAATCATCTACACGGGCAAACATGAAAGGCAAGTGTTCACCCCTATAGGTCGCCACCAAACAGCCACCTGCATATACGAACTCCTCCGCAATTGTGAAAGTGGCATACACTGAATCTTGACAAAAGACGTTCCATGGCTGAATATCCCTGGCGCCAACACTGATCTTCATGTGGGTGGGAAAGTCAGCCCATACCAACCGAACACCGCCTGGGGAGGGTCTTTCAACAAATCTTTGCATAGACATCAGGGCACTGCTCGAAAAGATTATACGCATGTTAGAAAGAAAAAAATAGTAAAATTTTTAAACACTATGAGTTCATCTCTGATACTTATGGGTCTTTATCGACATAATGATATAATGTCAGCACACAAAGCAAGGACGCACAGGCAAATCAATGAGCATGAAGAAGGTTTCGCTACTACAACAAATCACAACTCTTAGCATGAAAAACTTTATTGTCCTAGAAGCACACAAAATTTCAACTCACCTATATCCTCAGGACACATAGAGGAGGTGGAGTGGATGGACATTGTGTCCCTTGTCCCATGCAAGCAAGCTGGAATCCACCATACTAACTTCTTGTCTTTCATCTGCTTGTTATTTTCTAGGCTGCTTTGGTGATATGTGTCCTATGGACATTGTGTCCTCTATCCCATGCAAGCAAGCTCATGCAAGCAAGCTGGAATCCACCATACTAACATCTTGCCTCTTATCTACTTTGGTGTTATGTATATTATGCTGCTTTGGTGATATGTATATTATGCTGTGCTCTTCAGTGCTGGTAGCTACATCTAAAGCACTAGGGGTTTGGTGTGCAGTGGAACCCCTCTTTTGAGCCACTTTCTTCTTGGGGTGGCATGAAAGAAGTAAGCCAGAGTTAGTTTCACTACCTCTATCTTTGTAATGGTGTGTGTAGAATTTGGACAATTGAACTTACTACAGTATAGTTCTTCTTTGTCTGTAGGATACTTGCCATTAGCATAATCCGAAAACCACAGACACAAAGTCCAAGATCTCTTTGACCACCACAGCTCGTTTATCCAGTCATCCCGGTCTCCTCTCTCTCTAAATGTGCCCAAGCGTCGCAAGGATGTTCTAGAGGGGGGAGTCAATTCATGTCCCATTGTTGCGACGAGGCTTTCCATCATCTGTGACATGAGTGAGCCTAACTTCACGTTTGCATCAAGCGAAATCCAAAACACCTAAAAAGAGATAGCCATACTTATAGAACAATTGTCATGCTATACACTTTATATGTGGGTGTGTCTCTGGGCCATATGTGGCGGCCTGCATTTGCGATTTCCATCTTACAAAAGCTTTTGCAAAGTGTGCACTTCGCCATTGTTACGTGCCTATCTGGAGATCGGCCCCGTAGTCATGTGTTGCTTGAATGTGAAGATTGTTGATCTCTTCATTATGTGACTTCATATTTTGTGCAATAGTTGTGGCAACACTGCAAGAGAACATGAAGAAAAAAGAAGTGATGAATTGCGAATCCTAATGTTTTGAAAAGGCTAGATGGTTACCTGTCAAGATGAATCGAATACATGTGAACACATAGCCATTGTATGAATGGCTTCTCCGCAATTGGAATCCCCACATCTTTAAGTGCAAACTCTTCTTTAATCATTAAGTTCAAAAGGCGGACCTTCCTGGAGTATACGATGGATCAGTAGCCTTTTAACATAATAAACTATATTCTAAATTGTTAACTCATGTTAACTTACGCATTATTTGACACTCTCATTGAGAGATTTCTACGACCTTTCCTATCATCATCATAGTGCTTCTCTTCTCACCTCAACTTTTGTAAGAGATGCATCATGAGAAAAAGGCCATGCCATTATCAGGATTAGCTATCATCACTATCTCCAGCCCTTTGTGCATAAAATAGTTCTTAGTTTCCTTGATAGCATTAGCATAGTTTTTTTCGAATGCTTTCGAGTCTAGCCAATAATCTAACAAACCCAGTGCTGGGAGAGAAGAAACCTTGTGCTAGTACATTGGGAGAGAAGAAACCTTGTGCTAGTACATAGCATCCCATCCTATCAACAACACATGAGATATAGTATTAGAAGATAAATTACAAAATGTAGAAGTACTATAAAACTTAGGACACATTAACACCTTCCAAATGAGCTATGCTAGCACAGACATAGGTAACTTCAACCATTTAGCTCTATTTGGTCTGTGACATTTGAGTTCACACTCCACTAATGCACTAGCCAATAGCCTTGTTCCTTTCCTTGGTGTGAGTGGTGAGAGTGCTTGTGAGAGGCTTGTTTTCTATTGGCTCTTGGGGAAGGTTAGCCAATAGAATTGCAACAAGCACTAGCTCTAGGATAAGAAGCCATGTGAGGCTTCACTCTCATTGGCTCTCCTTGTATGCTAGCCAATAGCATTAGAGCCTTTACATGCTAGAGTGAGGTGAGCACAAGAGGCAAGTAGGTGAGTCATCCCCCTTGATTTGGAAAGCCCATTAGAGTGCCCCTTTATAGGGATGGGTTGTGCACGAGGTGGCTGCACCTTACCTCTCCCCTTGAGCCATAGCCTAGCCTTAGTCTAGCCCTTAATGATTGAGCACCTTAGCCTAGCTATTAATTAAATGCTCAAGTCTTGCCTTAGAGGAGCTTAAAAGAGAAGGTACTTAATTAAGCAAATTTTTTTTTTCATAAAATAAATTATGACTAATCAGCCTCCTTGCTTAAGCTACCCCTTAGCTTGAGCTACTTTTTACTGACTCAACCAATGAGGATCCTAGCTTCATCTCTTTTCTAGAACAAGCATACCCCTAGCTTGAGCTACTTGGAAACTCAACCAACTAGGACCCTAGCTTGACTTACCTCCTCAAGCTAGTAGCCCCCTAGATTGACATCCTTAAGCTCTTTTGATAAGACTTTTACACAATTTCTTGGAAGCTTAATGAAGTTTACCCTTAGGTCTTCCTAGCTTCCAGTTCTCTTCTAGATTAGCTCTCCATGTATTTCTTATTGGAGCTAATCCCTAGCACCTTCTATGAAGCTTATCTGAAGGTCTTTTATACTTCATTTACTTTGCTCTTGATGGAATATCTCCCATATAATCCTTGTTGGAGATAACCCTTAGCACCTTTTAATATTTTGACCTTAATTTCCTTCTTTTTTTCTCATTTTAAGTGGCAGCTTAAAATGGAAAAAACATTTTGCAGTGTCAAATATTAATTTTCATGACATTACCTCTCTCTTGAAATCATAGTCATCCTCAACTATGAGGTATAGAGACAAAATTTTTCTCATTAGTCCGTTTTTCTTAGTGGATTAAGGATCCGTTTTTATCCATTGATGTCATTTTAAAATGGATGACTAGTCCATTTGGTGCTTGGGAGACTAAGCTACCGCAAGCATGTCTTTACTATAGTCCGTTTTCATTTAACTCATGAACATCATTCCAAAATGGATGACGAGTCCATTTGGTGCTTGGGAGACTTACCTGCCGCAAGCGTGTCACTATTAGCGTGAAAAGTTGAAGGCTGGCAAACCGTTAGGCAAAAAGGAAAGATCGAGAAATGAACAATAACGGTTTCAAGCTGGTGGACAAGGTACACAGGAAGACGCATGATTTGAGGAAGAGAGAGCAAGTCGAGAGCAAGAGTGGGATTGGGAGCAGAGCTAGAGCAAGGTTGTGTGTGTGTGTGTGTGTGTGCATGTGTGTGTGAACAAGCTATGGCGACCTCTCAGCACCTATATCATGTAGCACAATATCAGCTCATTATGGAGCTTTATTTGATGTAACTTTGATTTGTTTCATTTATGAATCCGTATTTATGTGCTGTAAACTTCATTGTTCTTTGATATATTATGTATGTTCAGTTGTGTTGGTAGAGCTCTAAGTCTAGCATAGCCTTGGTGCTCTAGCCAAGGTTGGCTAACCTAGAACATTCACATAGTAAGAAGCTTTTAGTTTAACATTGGAGATCATGGTGGGGACCCTTTGAAAAGAGTTCCAACCCCTGTCAATGCAGTAGCTGGCACTAGTGCAATGACCGCTGGCACTAGCGCAATGACCAGGAAGAAGAAAGTGGGTAGACCCACTAGGAAGAGGATGCTCGAAGAGGTACCAAATCTGGAGGACATGGGTAGTGTTGAGGAGAACCAATAGTAGTATGAGAGATCCCCAACCCATCCCAACTTCCTGACCAAGCTAGTCTGGGATCAGGTTGGCAGACCTCCGCATCCTATCGGTATGGCCAGGATTCCCCTAGCCCCGATGGACTGACTTAGAGGCGTCCTAACCTCGGAGGACTGCCCCCAAGTGGTGGAGTGGTAGAGAGAGAGAGAGAGAGAGAGAGAGAGGGAGGGAGAGAGAGTATCTTCTTGCATGGCTGGGGGAGGGAGAGAGAGAGAGCATGGACACACGATGGGGGTGAAGCTTACTCCCCCTCGCGAGAGCGCATGAACAACTGATATATGCACCCCCGCGAGACCTGTTTTATATAGATATGAAGAGAGTTACAAAATTAGAGAGTGACTCCCTTAAAACTAGAGAGCCCTCTTGGGGGGTGCTATAAATACAACTAGTGAGAGAAAATAGAGATGGGATGCATCCTTGATGATCCTTCTTGTACACTACTCCCTCCATGAGAGAATGCTGACAGGCTGATGATGACATGCTCATACTGTGCAATCAATCGAATAAAACTATCCAATCAGGTACATCACTAACAAGACTGACAATTCGCTCCCTCACAGGCGAGGGTTTTCCTACGACAACAAAATAACATTAGCAACTATAAAATGAAAGAGCTGCCACGCAGCCTATCCTTCCAGTTCGCCTGCAACAAGGTTGATCATTAGGACATCCATGGCGTCTCAAAGAAGAATTTTTCACTTAAACAATTCACTTGTATAAAAGCACAATAAAAAGACGAATTAACTTAAATCAGATCACATCACACTGGTTGAAAGCCCCGGACCCTTATGGGCTCGACCGGGCCACCCATCCTCCCGCTCCAACCTACGGACGAGGAGAAACTCGCTTCTTAGCAACAGGGATCTGACACCACCACTACATCGATGGCTGTCCCTCGTCCTCCACGAGCCAGAGCCCCGAAAGGACCCTTGCCTTCCTGCTACCAGGTCAGAGCACGCAGGTCGGCTTAAGCACTACATCGCTTGTTAGGACCCTACCTTTGTAGGAGCCCCCGATACGACCCCCAAGGTAAGCGGTACTAAACCCACTTGGTCCCTGGTCATAAGTTGCCTTCACGACCCCCAGGGTAAGCGACACCATGTTCACTTGGTCCGTGGTCATAAGTCGCCATCACTTTAAACAATATACAATTCATCACACAAAAATTCACTGTCACAACTTATGAGACTTCATCAACACACTTAAACCATCCTAGGTCATCACCACACACATTAATCACAGCAAAAATATCAACAACGCACATACTCCTCGATTAGCAAATCGACCCAAATCGACCTTCCGTTTCTAGCCGGAGATCCTGAGTCCATAAGACACTTCCTGCAAAAAAAATAACATCATACCAAGGCAACACAACACTGATCTCTTGGTCGTCCTGCAGCGAAATTACCCTTTACGAAATTAAATATTTCCTGCTCAGAAAATACTCCCAAAATCAAAGAAGACAGGTTTAGTATCTGATATTAACTATCGAACCTAGATTAGAAGAGGTAAAGATGAGTCTCGTCCGGAGCGTGAGAACGACGTATCGGAGAGAGAAGTGGTGCACGTTGCATCTAATCGCGTGGAGTTATGCGAGAAAACTTACCCTTAGTTCGGAGGTGATAATTCTGTCGTGAGACTACGGTTGGGGTGATGTATCGGTCCAGTCGGCGTTCGTGATCTCCGTTCGGCTGCTGATAGGACTCGTGGCGAGTGAACTCGGCTCCATGCGTGTTGGTCCCGGCGTGTCGATCGTCGGCGTCCTCTTCTCGTATGTTTGCGTCCGGTATACGGTAGAGGTCGTATATGAGATCTATCTATATATATCTATATATATAGAGATGTGTGTGTAGGTGTCGGTGCGTGTGAGAGAGTGTGTGTGTGCGCGTGTAGGTGAGTATGTGTGTGTGTGAATATGAGTATGTGTATGTGTGTGAGTATGTGAATGTGTGTGTATGTATATGTGTGTATATGCGTGTGTGTATGTATGTATATGTGTCGGTATGTGTGAGAGAGTATGTGTGTGCACGTGTAGGTGAGTATGTGTGTGTATGAGTGTGAGTATGTGTGTGTGTGAGTGTACGTGAGAGTGTGTGTGTATATGTGTCGTGCGTGTGTGTGAGGGTGTGTGTGAGGGGTGTGTGAGAGTGCACGTGAGGGTGTGTGTGTGTATAGGTGTGTGAGTACGGGTGTGTGTGTGTGTAAGTGCGCGTGTGGGTGAGAGGCTGCGTGCTTACTGTTGTTGCTCAGCGCGCTGGTGTTCTGCCGCCCTTCTCTGCCGCTGCCCTGCTGCTGGTGACCCCTCGAGCTGCTCCTCCCCGGTGCCCTTATAGGCGAGGAGGCGGGGTGGTTCGAAACCCCCCCCTCCCTTTGCGCGCATGCATGGCGGCCCATGGCGGCGGCCGCGAGGCAGCCGCCTATTTTTATCAGGAAAAAAAATTTTTGCTAAATTTACTTGCTGGTCAACTCAGGTCAACACCGCTGTGAGGCGGCTCAGCCCGAGAGAGAGAGAGAGAGAGAGAGAAAGAGAAGGAGAGAGAGAGAGAGAAGAGAGAGAGAGAGAGAGAAGAAGATGGAAAGAGAGAGAAGGGGAGAAAGAGAGAGAGAGAGAGAGAAGGAGAAAGAGAGAAAGAGGGAAGGGAGAGAGACAACGAGAGACAAAGAGAGAGAGAGAACACTGGTACGTAGGCTCAGTCAGCTCGATAACAAAAAGACGAGCAGCCGGAAGGATCTCATGTGCTCTTGAGCCTACTGTGAGAGCAAGAGAGATAGCTTAGGGAAGCGTTTATGTGCTTTCTAGGTCTGTACTTCATCGTAAGATCACAAAAATAATAATATCATTTGTTACCTAAATTTTTGGGATCTTACATAGTAGGAGCCTCAGGAGGCTCTGGAAGTAGGAAAATCAGCCAAGTACCTCAAATTGAAGATGCCAGATTTTAGTGGAAAGGAAGGCAAAGATCCTCAGGTCCATGTTCAGGCCTTTGAAAGCTGGACAGCTTACAGAGAGCTACCCAAAGAAGAGTGAAGGGAGTGCTTTCCTCAGACCTTGAAGGGTCTGATGCAAAAATGGTATTTCAACTACCCACCTCAAAAAATGACCACCTACAAACAATTGTCGAAGGCTTTAATCAAGCGGTTCAAGAATTGATGAAGACTTGTTGAAAGAACTGGGGAAGATTAAGCACAAAAATGCCAGTGTGCACCATTTCATAGAAGATATAAAAGATATGGTTACACAATTTTCTTCATTGCCTAATAACAAGAGTCTAAGAGCCTGGTTCTTGAATGGGACTTCCCTGAAGGGAACTGGCTAAGTCAAAAATTACCAACTCCACCAAAACCTTTTGAGGAATTGGTGGAAAGGGCCTTGAAAATGGAAAAGAAAATAGCCAAGAAGAAATCAGAGAAACATAGAAGGAAAAATTCCAGTAGTAGTAGCTCTAGTTCTTCAACTTTGTCTAGCAATTTTGACAATTTTGAAGAAAGTATTGATTATAAAGCTGAGCTGAAGAAGCTCAAGAAGAAATATATAGAGCTGGTGGGTGTCAGATCAAAAATGCCCTCGAAAGGGGAAGTCTGGTGTATACACTATCGAGAAAATGGACACTCCATAGCTGAGTGCATCAAATGTAAATGTGAGTGGCAGGAACATGATTGAAAAGACTGTCCGATCAGATTGTCAGCCCCAAATGATATGTTGGCAGTGCAGGAAAGAAGGACATGTAGTAGGAGATGCATATGACATGCTACTGGGAAGACCATGGCTATGAGCAGTAGGGAAAATACATGACTGGAGTAGTGATCAACTAACAATGTAGGTCAGGAAGAAAAAGATTACAATTTCAATGGCTTCAATTGAAGTACTTAGATCACAAAGACCAGGAGATATTTTTGTCCCAGAGCCTCATGAGCTGTGGGATAGGTTGGAGGTAAGTTCCATCATCCCTATGGCAATGGTGGATTTAAACAATTGACTACTGAAGAGCTGAAGTTGGCAACTCAGCAGGAAAGATTTTTAGCTCATTTTTAGAATGAAGAGGAGGGCCTTCACGAAGTGGGTGTGGAAATGAGTTCTAGAGCAACTGAAGCGAAGGTGAAGGAATTACCCCTCCTTGGGAATACAAATAGGTGGAGGAATTACCCCTTCTTGGGAATACAAATAGGACAGTAAGAGTCTGCAAAAAGCTATCAACAACAAATTTTAAAGAAAAACTTTCTAGCCTATTTGAAGAATTTGAAGATGTGTTTGCATGAGACCACACGGAGTTGGAGGGAATAGATCCAAAAGTGTGCCATTACAAAATTCCTTTAAGAATGTATACTAGACTTGTCAGGATACAAAGGTATCGACTAAAATCCGAATTATGCAAAAAGATTCTTAAGGAAGAAATCAATGCATTGCTAAAGGCTGGATTCATTGCTGAAGTGGAAAGTAGTGATGACTGGTTATTTCCAATAGTGGTGGTGCCCCAAAAAAATGGGAAGCTTAGATTATGTGTTGATTTCAGAAAACTAAATGAGCAAGCATTAAGGATCCCTTTTCTTTACCTTTCACTAACACAATGTTGGATCAGATAGCTGGAGCTCAAATGTATAGCTTTGGTGATGGTAACAGTGGCTATAATCAAATCAGCTTGGCTCCTGAGGATAGGAAAAATATAACTCTTATAACTGAATGGAGAACATTCATGTATTTAGTGATGCCTTTTGTTTTGTTAATGCTCCCGTGACCTTTCAGAGGGTCATATTGGCGATTTTCAAAGAATATCTACAAAAGTTCATGCAATTTTCGTTGATGACTTTAATCTACTCTAGTAGTGATGAACACCTAGAGTGTTTTTGCAATTGATGTTCTCACAAGGTGCCGTGAAAAGAAAGTATGCCTAAACCTATTCAAGTGTGTTTGGTATAGACAGAGATGAAGTGATGGGTCATGTGGTCTCTAGCAAAGGCATAGAGATGACTCACACTAATGTAAAGGTAATCCTGAAAGCTAAATCACCAAAGAACACCAATGGACAAAAGCATGAAAAGGTGGTACAAAAAGTAGTGTCTTTGACACTACCTTTCAATATCTTTGAGCACACAAATTATAGTCATAAATGAAAATTTACTCCTCTCATTAAGCAAAACACAAATTTCTAACTTTCATCAGCTTTTGAGCTTGTTTGTAAAAAATTATTGGTTGCTCATTTTCTGCTTTGTACTTGAGACAGGTAGAAAAACCTGACCACCTTTTCATGCCATCACCCCAATGAGGTAGCCAGCTTCTTGGCATTTGTCAACTTCTATAGAAGATTCATGGACAGACTGGCTAATCTGGTAGCGCCTTTATACTCCTTAACCAAAAAAGATGTCGAGTTCAGTTGGGATCTAAAGTGCCAGGAAGGATTTGAGGCCATCAAAAGGCTAGTATCAACAAAGCCAATACTAAGATAGCTAAGATGGGACTTGGTCTTCCATGTGCATGTAGATGCATCTGGAATTGCTTTGGGAGCAATACTAGTGCAACCTGATGGGAAAACATATTTTTCCATTTACTTTGCTAGTAAAATCTTCTCCCACACGAAACAGGCATATACAACAACTAGGAGAAAAGCCTTGGGGATGGTGTTTGCAGTACAGAAGTTTTCCCACTACTTGTTGAGAAATTTCTTTGTTTTCTATGTTGACCACCAAGCTCATCAATAAAGTTGTAATTCAAGGCCGATTGTTCATGTGGGTGTTGTTACTTTAGGAATTTGATTTTAAAATAATCCACAAACTAGGAAAGAGGCACTTTGGAGCTGATTTCTTGTCGAGAGCAGCACACCTATCATAGAGCCAGAGCTAGTCAACGATGACCTTCCTGATGTTGAGCTGTTTGGAATAGAATTAGATACAAATGATTCAGAAATTTCAGAGTATCTGAAGATAGGAGAAATGCCTGAAGGCTAGCCCTTGAGATGCAAGAAAGCAGTGGTCGTCAAAGCCAAGAAATATATATGGGCAGTTGCTTATATATGTTGGATAAAGATGGGGTGTTGAGAAGGTGTGTACCTAGTGATCAGAGAGTGACTCTTCTGGAAGAGGCTCATGAGGATGAGGCCGGTGGACATATGGCTAGGGACGTGATGGCCAAAAAATTGCTTCAGGCTGGTTTCTAGTGGGATACATTGTTCAAGGATTCCTAGGAGTGGGTAAAAACCTATGATATATGTTAGAGAATAGGTAAGCCAGTACCTAGTAACATGGGGCCGCTTCAACCCATTCAGCCTCTGGCACCTTTCATGAAGTGGAGGATTGATTTCATGGGTCCCTTCAGACACTCTAGGAAAAACAAGTACATTGGTCGCCACAGACTATGTAACAAAGTGGGTGGAAGCAAAAGCATTAAAGGACAACACGGCCAAGAAAACAGTAGAGTTCCTTTACGAACATATCATCACCAGATTTGGGTGTCCACTGGAGTTGGTCAGTGACAAGGGCACACACTTTTTGAATGACATAGTGGAAGCATTGATTGAAATGTTCAAAATAAAACATAGAAAGGCTACTACTACTCGAGGTGCAATGGTCAAGCAGAGAACACTAATAAAACGCTGGAGCATACTTGACAAAGATAATGGAAACCAAGAAAGGGTCTGGGGATATGCATTTATTGTCAGCACTATGGGCCTACAAAACGGCCTACAAGGCAGACACCTTTCAGACTAGTCTATGGACATGAAGCCATTTCCTTTTGAATTCATGACTCTAGCGCTCAGACTTTCAGTTAGCAGCATCAGTTGGATCTGAAAGCCAATCTTTAGGAAAGATTGCTGGAACTGGAAAAGTTGGATGAGCAAAGGCAAAGGGCACTCTGGGTTCAACAACGAATGAAGAAATATCATGATCGACGTTTGAAGAAAGGTAAACTGGAATAGGGGATCTGGTCCTTTGGTACCCTGGGAAGATTGATGGAAAAAAAAAACCTGACAATAGGTTGGTCTGAACCTTATGAAGTACTCAGAATATATGACAATGGTTCTGTGCAGCTTAAGGATTTGAAGGGACTGGAGTTGCCAGAAAGAGTGAATATAGGCAAGCTCAGAAAATATAAAGCTAGTAGGGAGAATTAGAATTCCTAGGAAAAGCAAGAAAGACAGGAATTGAATGGGAAAACTGAACTCACGTCCCAACAGGAGTCAAAAAAACAAAAAGAACAATCGTTCTATGCAGCTTAAGGATTTGAAGGGATTGGAGTTGCCAGAAAGAGTGAATATGGGCAAGCTCACAAAATATAAAGCTAGGGAGCATTAGAATTCTTAGGAAGAGCAGGAAAGACAAGAATTGAATGGGAAAACTAAACTCACATCCGAGGAGGAGTCAGAAAAACAAAAAGACCTGGATGGGAAACTGGAGCTGACTAAACCAAAAAAGCTTATTAGATCTTAAAAACAAGAAGTCTAGAAAGAACCAGCACACTTAGAACCCCAAAGGAGGGTCACAAGACAGAGGGCTACGGAAGTGCAAGTAGTAATCCTGAATAATCATGACACAACAATACATGGGCAGTTGGCCAAATGTGGAATGATTAGTTGGCATGAAATCAAAATGTTAGTGCCACTTTTAATATTGATATTGATAGCGGGATATGTGGCTCGTATCTCAATGGTCAGAGGATACCAAAAGGTAGTAAGAAGGTAATAACGTTTTTATTCTGTTTTTGGTATTTTGATATGCTCTAACGCAACTACGCACAAGCATATTGCTATTGCTTCTTTCATGTTGCTGCGTTGCTTCTTTCTTCGCTGCTACTTCTTCTTCTGTCGAATGCCTTCTACATTCTCGCCCCAAACCTCTACTTAGCCATGACTCTTCCCTGTCTCTCTCAAGCTAGAACTATTGGAAACAACAAAAAAAGTGAATTTCAAGTGTCATGGGCTTTATAGATTATATGAAGTTATGCAGAAGGAAGAAATAACAAAGGAAGCCATAGCCAACTTTGACAAGACCACAAGAACAACTGAAATTAAAGGGGTAAACGTTCAGGCCTCCAAAGAAATTTTGGCAACCAAACTCAGGGTGTCTGGCACATCTGAAGGGCATAACTAGACCCTTGAGCAAGTAGCAAATTATCTAGGGAGTCCAAGGAGGATGTGCTGAAAAGAAAGAAGGGGGCACAAGGATCAATTCCAACAATGGCGTTGGTGGACCAGAACCGCCTCATGAAGTTCATTGCTCAGGTAGTATGTTTAAAGAAAGATGACAAAAACATATGTCTGAGTAGGTATTCATGGAAGCAGCAAAGGTGCTAGGAGGTGGCAAATGCGATTTTGCCCAAATACTAAAAAAAGCCATAAACACTCAAATGAGTGCAATCAAAGAAAAAGGCCAAAAATTATACACCTGCGCTTCCATATGGCAGGAGCTGTATAGGTTGTGGCTGTGGCTGAAGGCCAGACCAGCAATAAAAGAAAAGAGCTAGAGATGGCTCAAATTCTCCAGAATCAGACTTAACATGGAGCAAACAGTTAGGAACTAACCATGATCGAATAACAAAACACCAAAAAACCAAGACACCTAGTTGGCCCAAGCACAAGTGTTACGCTCTAGCTGAGATAGCATGACCTCGAAAGAATCAGTCGACATTTCCCTTAAAGGATCTATCTCTGTAATTTATGTGTTTGCGCTTTATGTAAATGATCGGGAGGGATTTAATGTCAAGGTCCTTGGTGAGGGTTGATAGCACCAGACTAGGTGGATCTAAGGCTAAGGGCCTAATGCAAGAAATGTGCCTAGGGGCAAAGTAATTAATGCATCCCAGGAGAGGGGTGAAATGTTGCATTAGGAAGGCCCTATAAGGATGACATGTGGCATCTAGATCCATCTAGGGAGATGGGGCTTGCTGAAGTTAGTGAGAGAAGGAGATGGTGCATACATGTATATGGTTTTTGAATTCTCTGATGAGTTCTCACGCTTCAGCAGGATTTGGCTGGGTGGAAATACTTGGTGCTTCTCCCGTGATCTCTAGTACAGGAAATAGAGAAATGTGTTAACAATTGGTATCAGAGCTCAGGTTAGAGCGGAAGAGAGGACGTAAAAAGAAGCTGCGTAGCGCCAATTGACGAATTGACCTGGTGATGCTGCGACGTCGATGGACGGTAGTCAGTATACGGAATTGTGGCGCTTGCGTGGGGGCCTACGAATTGGCGAACGGAGGCTTTTCAAGTGAGGCTTGAGATTGTTGATGTTTATCCTGTAAGGCCCTTCGACGTTGATCAGCGGAGAGTCCAAAGGGGATAGGTGTGGAGCGACGGACAGCGAGAAAGGATTTGTGAGTTTGGACGAGAAGTCCAACGGGAGCATGAGCTGAAAAAAAAACAGTTCATTTATTGATTCATTGCCATGAAGGAGCTCGTGATGCAGACCTATGGCAGAGGAGACCGTTAACGGGGAAGAGAGGAGATTCCGTTAAGCATGAACGAAAGCGTGAAGCGGCTGGCAAGCGTGGAGCGCGGGGACGTGACGTGATCGTGGGCTGTTTGTTCGACGTCGGTCTACGTAAAATAAAAAAAAAAACCAGTCGACCTCCTGGTTCTGAATCGTTGTTGGAACGACGATTCCCATAAGTCAGATTGAAGAGGAACCTTTGGAAGGCACGACACCGACCAGCCAACCAAGGGGCTTGGGCAGCCCTCCAAGGTCACGTGGGTAGTACGTAGGCAGCACGTAACCAAATATTGGATCGATGCAAGGAAAGCTCTAGGCTGAAGACTTGTCGTAGGAGCTTGAACGAGGTGGAGCTGAGACGGATTCTCTCAGACAGATTTAAACCAGGGAGCTCTCGCCAACTCTGTGTTTCTTTTCCCTGATTAGTTTCGTTGATGCTCCGTTTACTTGAGCAGGATCTCGTAAGTGATAAGTATGCATAAAGTTTGATGCTGTAGCAAGGACAGATTGTGCTTGAGACCATGCCTGTATATTTGAGTCTGAGTTATTTGCAGAAATTTCCCTAGTATAGGGAAAGGCGGGATTTGAATATATGCTTGTGTCAAATGCGTAGTTAGTGTGCATGTCAGATTGCAGGTATTCCCTAGTATAGGGAATTGTGTCAGAGTGTCAGTACCCTGAATTGTGTAAGCGTGTAAATACAGTGTTCTAGCGGTGTTTTTTTAAAAAAAAAAAAAAAAAAAAAAAAGGAAACCCAAGACAAACCACCTATTGAACTAAATGGAAGCAGAAGAAGGGGCTTCCAGGAGGGACCCTGGTGAATCAGGAGTCCGGCCGACCCAGCAGGGATCGCGCCCAGTAGCTCACACTTTATCTGGCAGAATTGCATTGCTGGAAGATGCCTTGCAACAGTTGTTAGCGCAGCAATTACAAGCTAATGCAGGGCAGTCCGAGCTTAGGAGAGCGATACATAGTATGTCTGCCAGACCTTCTCGAGAGGAGAAGGGAAAGGCTCCAATGGAACCGGAGTCTAGTGTCCATACGGTCGAGCCTAGGAAGGCTAAAGTGCCCATTATTGCCAATTACAGACCGGAAAAGTATTCTGGTCGGATGAACGACCGTAGCTCCGATGTCATTGAGACCTGGCTACACAAATGGGACGAGGCGTTCGCCATTTGTGAGATCAGAAATGACATCAAAAAGATCCGCGAGGCCACCCACATGTTTAGTGAGGCAGCGGATCGGTGGTGGATTAAACAACAAAAGGATGGCATAGCATCCACTACCTGGGAGGGGTTTAAAAGAGAGTTCAGGAAACACTTCTTACCTCCTGACGAGGCATCCCGAGCTTGGGATCAATATAGGAACCTGCGTCAGAGAAATTTATCAGTGGCAGAATACACTGATAAGTTTCGAGAGAGTGTAATGAAGGTTGACGAACCCTTGCCTCAATCAATCCAAGTGAAAGATTTCATATTTGGATTGAATGACCGAATAAAAATGGAAGTTCGGGCTAAGTACGCGAACACGCTAGATGATGCAATAGCTATAGCCTTAAACTACGAGGATGCCAAGGGCAGCAAGCCAAGTGGGTTTGCACAGGTCGGAACCCAGTATGGGTATCCGAAGAAATCTGGGTTTAAGAAGAAGTGGACTAGTAAAGGGAGTGGTTCGCAGCCGAGTGGTCAAGCCAAGCAGGCGAGACCGGCTGAAACTCCTAAACCAAGTACCACCATTGGAGTGAAGAGAAAAGTAACTCCAATGGCAGCCCGGGCTTGGTCTAAGTCTCCCTTGAACCCAGAACAAAGGGAAAAAGCGAGGAGAGAAGGCTTATGCTTTGGTTGCCTAAAAACCTCATCAGTGGAGAGATTGTCCACGTAATAAAGATCGTCGGATGGCTGAGATGGTGATCTCAGAGTGCGACGTGGAGATGCAGGGAAGTCCCAGAGCGGAAGAGATGCAGATTCAGCTAGCGGGATCTTCTCAGAGGTTAGTACCTTGTTTGTTATGTGTGTCTGTTGCTAAGTTAAAGACATCAGTTTTTCTATGATGAAACTTGGTGGAATCCACCATATGTAGACCATTCTCATGTTTCATCACTGCACCCATCGGCACTCGAAGAGAAAGGAGTGAAAGGTTCTGAAATCCACTTTGAATATTCTTTCTATGGTCCCATAATACCTCACCTCTTTGCTTGTAGTGTCAAAGTTACCCATGATTCCACTATCACTTGTGGTTTTGGTCTCATCCACCCTTTGGGTATGAGAATGATGCCCTTGATACCACATAGAATTGAAAGTAAGGCCCTGCAAAATCAATAGATTTTAAATGCATACACTCAAACAAATATACACAAAAATATGTACACATGCAAATCCACATATGGACTATTTTTTTATTACCTTTGGCATGTGCCCTCTTGCATATTCCCATTCCCTAGGGCTAATTTGCTCTCCTTGTGCCTTAGCTTTGGTCATTGTAGCATCTATCCTTTCCACATCAATGAGAACATGGAATTTCACAAGATCTTTGGGAAAAGGAGATGCTCTCCTTCCCCCATGTGGCCTCTTACATGTATCTCTCTCTCTATCTCTTGTTGCAAGTGCCTTCATGAACATATCCACCCATTTTGTCATTACAAGAGCATTGAGTAGTGAACATAGCTTGAAATTCTCTATCCATAATGAGTAGGGTCCCTTGTCCACTAGGAATGTTGGAGTGCATCTTTGGGTCCTCTCCTTTTTGGTCCATAGACGGGGCAGTGATGGATCAATGGTTGAGAGATATTGAGAGACACACACAAAAGCCTCTTACACTATCCACTCTTTTGCCACACTTGCCTTCGATTGCTCGTAATCTAACGAAATCTTTTAGTGTCTTAAGGAATGTCTCTAAAAGAACATCCACCTAGAGTGTACCACACCACATATGAAAATGGACTGTGAAAAAGCATCCTCGGGAGCATAAACACCCTCCACTGCAAGAAGATGAGCTGCACGAATGGATGAGATTTCTATCTCTTTGGAGCTCACAAACCTATAAGCAATACAAGTATTTAGCCACATGATTGAGAGGGAGAGGGGATCGAATGGAATAGGAATTATTGTATTTGGAGATTTCTATCTCTTTGGAGCTCATAAACCTATAAGCAATACAAGTATTTAGCCACATGATTGGGAGGGAGAGGGGATCGAATGGAATAAGAGTTATTGTACATTACCTCACTATCTCTCCAACCTTGAAGATTGCTCTCTCAACTTTCGCATCTCCATATCCACTTAGATATGCCAGGCCAACTCCCCTAGACAGTTGTTAGATCAATTTTTTGAGATGACCTTCTTGCACGGACCTCTCCAGACCAGTTTTAGAGGCTTTAGGCCCATTTACAAAGATGAGTTTACTCTGGAGGGCCAGCTTTGTCTTCTTCACTATTGTAGAGGTCAATTGAGAGTAGTCAATGGTCTAGACTAGGCCGCAGTTCCCACAGCAGTGGTGGCAAAAGCGAAGGTGGATGTGGTGATGTAGATGCCTCCTTGCCTACTCATTTTCATGCTGCAGCATCTCTGTCTCTGACAGAGGTCGACAGTCCACAGGAGATACCTCTAACCCCAAATGCACCTGCTCCCTTGTTCACATCTCTTGAGATGCCTAGAGAGTGCACACCCACCACTGTGATAATGCCAAGAGGGACTCCGAGTGGGTGGTCTCCACTGGTAATGTTATCTATGGCGGTGGGCACTCCACTTTACTAACATGAGCTAGAGTGGTGTTTTTATTACTCAGTAGATCGAGGCACGGACGAGATACTGATGGATGAGGCAAGGAAGAGGGTGATTGCACACATGCATACTCTTTGTCACTAGATCTTTCGGTGCACCATCATGCAGTCATGGAAGAACCTAGACAATGCGAGAAAGAATGAGGTGATAGCCATTCTTTATCACGAGTTTCTTATTGTTGCACCTGATCATGCATTCAAAAAAAAATGGATGCTGAAGCACATGGGAGTACATGAAACACAAGCGGTTGGATGCAAGGAGCACCTTGAGGGCGAGGGCACATAGGCCTGACTGGCTCAATCATGAGGAGTGGGACATGTCATGGCCGAGTCACGTGACACTCCAGATAGGTGGCGGCAGTAGAGAGAGGCAGTGTGAATGCACATAGATTCTGGGTCCTTGCATCGATTGAGGAGTGGTGGATGGGCGAACTTCGACGACTACTTTTTGAGTGTTTAAATATCTAAAATTTGTGTATATTTCATCTTTGCTGCAAAAGTATATTCTTACATTCTTTTAAATAATTTAAGTATGCAGTATTAGGAAGAGAGTCCACCTAGTTCAAGTGAGAATATGGTTGCAACATGGGATACACTTGCTACTACAGAAGCTGGCATCTCGTGGTGGTGAGGTAAAAGATGTTTGCTTAGTATGCTTGTCTTTATATAATAATTTTTCACTGAAATCTAATTGATATATTTGATTATTTGTATAGGATTGCTTTGAGGAGGACCTTGACTGCCGCTGCGAGGAGATTTTTGATTAGATGTAAGCTTTTTTTGGGAGTGACTCTATATTTTTTAATGACTGTATATATGTAGACTTTGAGATAGCATGTAGTTCAGTTTACATATGTCTCTTGTATTGGCTACTTTTGTTATTTTTAAACACAGTTTTCAAAGGTTTGTTTTCATGATTAGCTTGTTGTTGTAGAATTTTGTAGTGTTATTATGCAGGTGCAA